>NC_056561.1:10376853-10389544 GCF_013358625.1 Macadamia integrifolia
GGGGGAAACAGAAGACAGAGAAACTAAAATTGGAAAATATGATGACGAAGACAATAAAAACAACAAAGAGTGAAATAAATAAACACAAATACAATATTTTAGTTTGAAACTTATATCTTGTTTACCGGTTGACGCGTGGATAATTTGTTAGCTAACTTTACAATGCTCTCTGTTCTTCAAGTCCTAATACAAATGAAAATCTTTAGACTTGTTATGAGAATCCATGGCAACTTTATTTAACAGAAAAAGAAGCAATATACTACCTCACCCCACCCTCATTGTGACCAGGCTTATTAGTGTTACATATGTTGCATTTTGTGCGCTTTGCCCAGTTGACATTGGCACACCTGAAACAGAAGCACAAACATATTAGAAATGATCAAAGCAAGTTACTCAAGAACTATGTTTTCCTTGTCAGTCATCTTGAAGTGAAAAATAAGATTCAGTAGCTAAACTGCTTCTTATAGCTATCAAATGAAATTTGACAGAAAATATCCAATTCATAGAACATCCCGTGAACTTAAGAAGTTACCAGAACAGTAGAAGTATAAGCTGTTTTAGGTTGTTGGCACATTGGAGAAAAAGGGATGAGGGAGAGGATAAGGGAGGAAGCAAGGAGAAAGAATACCTTGAAACAATAACGGTAGAGCGAACAAAGACACTGTGAAAACGGTTAACAATTTCCCTCACTAAACTGCCAGAACATGATTTGACAAAAATCACTTTCAGAAACGAAACCCCAGAACAAGCTAGGTTGCAGTGTCTAAAAATTAAACCTACTACTCCCCAAAGGTTTAATGTCCTTGTACTACCGTTTTTCAAACTTTCCTGAGTATCATTTAGCATCCGTAAGTGGTTTTCACTTTACAGTTAGAGGCGAATTTCGGGATAACAAGTCAAGCAAACTTTAATGGAAGAAAAATACCATACAAAGCCAGGTTTTGCAAAATATTTCAATTTTGAAATCAGTCAAAACAAACCTTGAATGATATACAAAGTTACAATTTTTCAGTTGAAATTTCGCCGAAACACGATATGAATCAATTCAGTCAAAACATGATACATTTCTAAGTATAAAATATAAAGTTTCGAACAAAAATTTTCAACATAAATTTCAACCCATTTCGTTCACTTTTCTGGCCAAATCACTCACATACATACACTCACATACAAGTGTGTAACAAGTTGTTGAGCAGTAGTGGAACCATCGAAAGAGATGCCTTGCTGCATTTGTGGAATATTTGTGCATTATTCAAAGCTGAAAGATTATCGCGTTCAAATGTATACAGCAGCGTACAACATTTACTACCAACCTAGGGTCTGAAGCCAAACTACCATTTTGGGTGTGTTTTTATAAAATCAAAGGGTTCCACTATATTTAGAGGGCCTAAAATAGGGTTTCCTAAAAGTTTTGCCATTTGGGGCTCAAAACTAACCACCGAAACCTTCACCGAAATTTCATGGTTTCATGAAATAATTTGGTTTCGGAAGGACACATGAAAACCTTCCCCAATAAGATCTCTGTCTGTGTTTGTTTGTTGCAAAAAGAAAAGAAAATCATACAGCAATCTCGTACTCGTGACAAGAAAATTATGCATTTGAAATTTAAACTTAATATGGTATGCAATTCCATAATTCCTGATTTTCAGGAATTTCATCTTCACACAACTTATGGAGCCCAATTGAAGGACTTTAAGGGCTTGCAGTCATAGGCTTCTAAAATTTCGGTACCCGATCTTTAGCCCAACTGTGGGTTTAGTAGAGTATTTATTTCTTATCTTTTATTACTGTTAAGTTGTCCCCGCGGGAGTAGGATATGTCAAGTCCCTTTCTTTATTCAGTTTTAGTTTCCATTATTGCGTCAGTTTTGTAGACAGTTAAAAAAAACTCCAACTTAGCTCATGCCAGGAAGGAATATCCTTTCTTAATTTGGTTTGTTATTTCCTTGTTAGATTCAATTAGTTTTCCTTGTCAGATTCAATTAGTTCAGAAAAATTATAAAGACGGTTGTAAGGCTACACTACAGCCTACGATTTAACGATGGAATGGAATTAAGGTTTAGTTTTATTTTGAAGTGGAGGTTGGTGCTTCTCCTTTCTCTTTCTTCTCTCCCTACTCCTTTCTCTCTCATCTTTCTTTTAAACTACTGTTTATGTTACTGTTCACAGTCCTGGAACAGCCCCTTATCTTCTCTTTCTTTTTCTCTTATTCTGTTTTATGCCCATCACTTGCAGATCCTTCTCTCCAATCTACATCACCCCTGCTTGCAACACCAATATGTTCAGAAAAACCCCACTTATATGACACTAAGATTTTTATCTAATATCTACAAATATTCTGCTATCATTCTCGTTTCTTACAAATCCTATCCAATGTCCCCAAATCCGGTTGAGAGATCAAGAATCTTCCATTAATTTGCTACAGTGTTTTAAATGAAATATTACCTATAATACATTGAAAGAGAGTTGGACACCATTGTTAACCCACACGCACAAATCAGCCTAGTATTTAATTGTAGCTTTCACAACATCAGACCCAATGCCAATTGACATAATTAGGAGTATCACCATATTAATGTCAAACAAGAAAACCTTGAAACCACCAACTGAAAAACTGATGAAAGAAAAGACAGAAATAAGAGAGAAAATATCACCACAAACAAACATGAGATGTTTTGTTTGTAGAACATAAATTCTAGAAATTTTACAGTCACCCAAGCAAGAGATATACAAAATCTTGAACATGGGTTGCAAAAGTCTTACATTGGACATGGCCAATCATTTGGACCAAAAAGTCCGGTAGTAGCACCAACACCTCCAGCAGAACGACCACGGCCCCCGGAGTCATTTGCACCATGGCCTCTACCTCGACCACCAGCACCAGCACTGCCGCCAGAAGCACCAGCAGGTCGAGCACTTCCACAACGGTTACACACACCACGGAATGCAAAGTTTACATTGGAACAACTGCTAGCATAAAGTAGACCATGAGAACTCATTGCCACACTCTTAGTAACATAAAAATACTAGAAGCATACAAAGTACAAGAAAGAGCTGCTCACCAATGTCACATCACAGACCTTGTATTCGGACACAACCAGTCTCCATCTTGTTGCCATGCTTTCCCTGAAGCATCACCCCGACCTCTACCTCTTCCTCCACCATCATTCAGATCCCCAGCATCTTCCTCCTGTCCACCATAATCACCACTTGGATCTCCCCCATTATTCCCTGAGTTATATGTGTGATCTTCTTTGGTCTTCGACTCCGCTATGAAAACTCCAATTGTACTACCATGGAACTCCTTGTTGTTGAACCACTCAACAGCAGCCAATGCTGCATGTGGATCCTCAAATGTAACTGTCGCATCTCCTTTTGGCTCATTTGTTACTTTGTCTCGATAGAACCATATCTTTGGTCGACCAGTTCTTTTGTCTTTCTAATGGAGCATGAAATTCAAAGTGAAAAAAACATAAAAATTAGTTTAGCTTCCAATCAAAATGTTCTCCATAAAAAAAGGGTAGCAAAATAACCAAGAAAGTGGATTTAATTGATACCTGTGAGGACTCCCTACCTTTAGCAACCCTATGGTGCCAAAAAACTCAGCTAGCATATTTTCATCAGTTCCATTAGGCAAGTTACAAACATACACAGAACCATTTGATGGAACACCTCTTCCTGAATAGCTTGCCATGTTAAATGATATAGCCAAACCACATGAAACCTCAGCAAATATAACCAGCACCAATTTCTGAGCAAAGAGAAATTATTTCAATTATCATGTCCATAGGTGAGTGAAACACTCTGCACATACTCTTTTAATAATTTAGACCATAAGGAAGAACCATGCTACTAAAAAGAAGTCACATGCGAATATCTTCCATCATCAACTTAAAAATGCTTGACAAACAGTCAAAACAACTAAAATTACTACCTATAGTGACCAATGTATATACGAAAACAACTTTAAGAAATTAGCCCAACAGGTAGAAATCTCTGCCAGTAGCACATTTTTCAAATTACCACTAATTGTATATGTTGAAGACTTCCCAACATCATCAATTCTTCGGTGTAGCTTACAAAGCGCTACTTCAATTAATTCCAATTACCTTTGTCTCACCAGATCAAATTATCTTCAAGCTATTTAAGTTAATGGACTCAAGCTTGGGCAAATTATACAAAATAATAAGTCTCCAATAGCCCCAACCAAACAGGAAATCAGGGTTTCTGCTTCTAAATCACAATAACCCTAGATTTTAAAATCAACTGAGAACCTGCAGGTTAAAGGCTATTCCAAACACTACATTTCATATTTATTCTATCAGATTTCTTCTGGTTTTTGCATCTAATTGTGTCATAAAATCTCCGGAAGATGGAAGAAAATACTACTACGAAGATGAAAAACAAAATATAAGAAAATAAATCGCGTCACAAAGGGAAAACCTAGGGACTATAAGATTGAACTCACCTGAATACGAATCTGACGGAAAACAGAGACGGAATCAGAAATAGTGACGTGAAATCGAAGAGAACATGAGAAATCTTTCGACGGAACGATGGGTAGAGGGTGGAGAGTGGAATCTAGGAGAATTACTGCGCGATATGTATAAATAAAACCCGTATCATATGAGTGTCCGGGCTTGAGCAGGCCTTGGCTCCTCCGTTGGGCTACGTTTAGGAAGCCAAGCCCGAATTCAGGCCCAGCTGGGTTTGGGTTAACCGTTTGGGTGAGTCCTGCCCAACAAGTATATGTATGTTTATAAACACTACTATGGGCAAGTGTTTTCTGTCCGGGAGTCCCCGCCCCTCATGCCCAGGCCAGACCCAGGATGGGCACAGTGGTCATTTTATGTTCATATGTTTGTGGCTTAGGGGCTGCTTCCAGACAAAAAACCTTGTCCCAAACACTATATCACAATCGTGGGGAAAAAGGCTAGTTGCGAGCTGCCAAACCAAGTGTCTATCTCTCTCCCCAACCCTGCCAGCCCATCCCGAACTCCCTATTGGTGCATGGTGCTAGATTGCGAAAAGTGAGCAGCATGCCCAACCCTCACACCATACTTATTATATAAAAGGGAATCCTCTATACCCCTTGGGTGTGGAGAAGTGTCACTTTTTTAGGAACAAAGCTTTATGGGTGGAACATAGGGGCACACCATGTGTTTGATCGTGGCCTCTATGTCCCACATGGAAAACACTTGCTCTTTGTTTTAACCTTACTTTATATATTCCCATATCCATTTACATTGTACACTAGTCTCTCTTATAACTCTCTCAAATAAGGGGGTCCTCTTAGGGGAGGAGAATAACATAACAAAAGATAGTCCTATTAGGCCAAATTTTGTGGATGATTTTCCACCTCCCTTGTTCAATCCTCATCCAAAAAGATGAAAAAACAAAAGAAGTCTATCTCTAAGGTCCTTAAGTGTAACTTAAATTCCGAGATTGATAGTTCATGAGTAGCTTCTTCAGAGGAGGACCTTTTGAAGTCTAGCATTTTTGAATCCTGAGAACGAGAGGATTCTGAGGAAGTTATTTCATTCCTTCATATTCCGGATTGGCATGTAACTTCTTCAATTGATCTCAATCAAGTGGAAGAGACGTAATTGAAGCATACTAATGTGATTCAACATGTTGACGACACAGAAGAAATGCCATATGTAGAATCCAATAGCCATGCCATCTATATAGGACAGAACCACCGTATAAGATTTGCCTCGTACTACCTTCGCTCGAAGGAATGTAAAACTTAATTTACGATATGTTCATTTGGTCCACATATTTTCTTTACTTTGCCTCATATAAGGATAGCGTGGTGCCTTTAGCTTCTTGTTAATTTGGCTTGTATTCTGCCTTTTGGCTGTCTTCTTGTTTATTTTCTTTAATATATTTAAAAAAAAAAAACCTAATTTAACTTTACCTCCTCAACCCTTCATTTTGCACAGTCTGTGTCTCTGCAACTTCCTCTTCTTCAACTGTCATAGTCACCATTGCACTTTTTGATCGCGACAAAGAGTAGGTTAGAACAACAAAATTTCCCTTTCAACTTTTTAGATGAAAACAAACAAAGCATATGGCTCATTTGATCAGGTGAACAAACGGGATACAAGACACGCCCCCAGTTGAGCTGATGGCATTCTCTCTCCTCCCTCTGTTAGGTAGCTTCCGAGTGGTGTTTTTTGCCGGCGTAACTTACATTCCTAGACTGGAAAAGCTCCTCCTCTTTGTTATAACCCTCGTTTGTTTTGTTGGGAAACTTTCCACAAAATGATATTTTACATGAAAGCTTCCTCCATGTAAACAACTTTATATTTTTTAGGGTTTTTTTTATTTTTATTTTTATTTAACAAATATTAAAAAAAAAATCCAATTTTACAAGTAATATTTCATTTACTATATTTTACATTAAAAAAAAAAAAAAAAAAAAAAAAAAAAAAAAACCCTATGTATTCATTAGGTGAACAATTGGGAACAAGAAATTGGATCATTAATAATTCATTAGGAGAGATCCTCTACCTGCTACCCACTTACATTGGTATCTTACACACCAAGCTAGTAGCTAGTAACGAAATGGTATATTTAATGAAGAGAGAGAAAGGGACCAACTATATAATGGACAGTTCATTGTGGCATGATCAAACAATCGGATGTGTATGAATAAAGGGGAAAGGGACTCTGCCAGTCTACCCCCTTATGCCCAGACACAACCGGGCGTGAAAATACTTAGTTGTAGCAAGAGCAACTGTCTAGGCTTAGGGAACGCTGACGGATAGTTGTTCTTTCTACTATCAAATACAGTTTGTAGTCAAATGCCGACGTTTCTCTTCCTCTCATATGAATAGAAGTAGATAAACGGGAATTAATTCTAACTCCCACATGATGAAAAAAAAGCAAAAGGTCTCCACATAGAACACGCTCAAGTTCTGGAAAGCTTTAGCCATAAGCAATGTGCTCCGGGAAGCAAGAGTGACAAGGATTCCAACGATTTCAATTTGCTTGATACAAAATTTGCGATGTCAAGTCTTCAGACAAGCACCCCAACCAGGTGTTTGATGGCTGGACAATAGGACCCAAACAAGCACCCCAAAACATGGGCACACACCCCATGTCCTCCCAACCTGTAGGCTCCCAACTGGTTGGAAATGATCTTTTTCCATATGACTGGGCCTCTATTGTGCAGTAGAGGAGCCCCTTCCCTATACAATGTGCTGCTGGAATTTCACTCTTTGATCTCCAAAGTAAGAAGGAAGTTGGTTTTAGCATTTTAGTAGGAACTACAATATAGAGCCCCATGATTAGCAAATTAGGCCAATATAAAAAAGAGTAATTCACTCTTTATTGTATTGTGTCTGTTCATACCCGCTCATGGTTCAAAGAATCGGTATTAGATCGCCCGACTCGTATAGGAATAGGCTGGTGACGATACTGATTCCACACCGATCCTATATCAGCAAATCAATACTGACAAAGGCGAAAAAGGTAAACAAATCCAATTTTAAAAAGAAAACCAGGGGTAAATCATTCTGATCCAGACTGATACATGCCGAACTGGACCAGTATCGGCCAAGACCAATCCCAACACAGATTACTAGAAGTTGTATATTAGGAATTGGGATAGGGATTTGTGAACCCTAGGATGGAGTGGACCAACTCCTGGACTGAAACTGAACCAAAAAAAAAAATCTACATTCATAGCTATTGAGCACATAAGCTGCTGTATTCAACTAACCCAAAATCCAGCCATGACAATGAATAAAACCCTACGATCAGACTAACTCTTGGACTCCTAATGCCAATAGGAATGGCCAACATAGGACCATTTCAGGTCTTTCTTCTCCTGGATTTTGCTACTGCATCAAAGAGATCTCCTGAGAAAAAGTCTATGAGATAGGGTTTTGTCTCCTAAAATAAATAAATAACCAAAAAATAAAAGACCAAACAAACAAACAAACAACTAGAAGAGCTACATTGTTATAGCATTTTGAGCATACAGATCTTCCACCTGAGGAATTGACATCAACAACATAGAGATTCCAACAACCAAATAAGGGAAATTTGACTTCATCAAGACATCAAACTGAGACTTTTATAGCAATAGCCGAAGCTAAATGAAGCCTTTTCTTTCTTATGGATAACCAAATGGGGTAATTATCTATCCAAGGAATTGCTAAGCTGTTGCACATATAACATCAAGCTATTTGGGTTCCAACTCAGAGGCTTATTAACACCCAATTCTCAACCCAAAAGAGAACAGACATTTTCATCCCTCCATGTCATTCTTTTTAGAATGAGTTCCCTAATTTTAGAACTCCCATTCAAGAATGGGAGAGTTCTCATCAATAGTAGAGGTCCGAAAACTAGGATTATCCAATTATTTCTTGTGAATCAGATTAAACCAAGTAATTTCAGGAGGAAATATAATTCTCCATCCACTTCCCAAAAGTTAGTTCTCCATCACATCAAATGGAGGAAGTTATAATCAAGCAACGCATACAATTCTTTAACCAATCAATGAGAATGAATAATTTTACTTTAAAACATTGGAAGTTTGGTCTTAGCATGAATTCAAAGAACATTATAATTTAATTCGAATTTTAACTCAGTGAGTCATAATGCTACAACAGATCAACATCTCCCAAACCCAAAATAAAGAAAGCTAAGATTGGAAGCACAAGACGTTTTACCTTTCGTTTGGTGCTTCTTAATTTCTTTCAGCTTCCATTGACATTCAGATTCCAGTAAGAAAGCTTCTGTATGGGTTAATAATATTGAAACCATCACAAGCTTCAGCTATGGTTTCCTTGATATAACCTGCAAAAGAAGGAAAAAAACACCCAGATTCCAAGCTTCCCGGTCTTGCATCCATCAACTATTGTACAAAATCAACTGAATTTCTCAACAGATAAATCCACATCCAGAAAAGCCCTATGAGAAGATCTCCCTAATGATTAACTAGCAGCCATCTCTTCATCAGTCTTCAAACCTAGAGTCACCTCAAGTTTCTTCCATGCATTTTGAAAATTAGGTGGAAACTTCTTCTTCACTGTTCTGATCACCCCCTTCGCTTCCTTCACTTTTGAATTCTTCACCAGTCCTTCAACCAAATGCCTCATAGTCCCGAAATCCGGAATCTTATCTTTACTTACACTCTCCTTGTAAACCTCAAAGGCCCTGTTAAAATTCCCATTTCTACATAGATGATAGATGAAAGTCCTAAAAGTTGCAGCATTAGGAGCACAACCATTCTCCTCAAGACCATCGTACACCTTCTTAGCATCCTCAATCAAACCATGCTTACAGTAACAAGTCAAAAGGTAATTGTAACTGATGGTATCTGGTTTCAACCCAACAGCGTTCATCTCTTCAATCAGTGCCAATACATCCTCCGGTTTCCCATGGTGAGCCTGCATTATCTTCACATTATATGCACAAACATCTGGAGAACCCTTTTCAACCATTTCATTCCAGATTGTCTCAGCTTGATCGATCTTATTATTCTTATACAGAGAATCCAAAATCGTGGTAAAAGTAATTGCAGTAACCTCTATGCCTTTCTCTTCCATTTCTTTCAAAATTGGAAAAGCCGATTCCGGGGAACCCACCTCACACAACGACTTAATAAAGATACCATAAGAAATCTTATCAGGAGAAACATTATATTTTTGAGGAATTTCATAGAACATTTTGGGTACCTGATCAAATTTCTTGCACTGATTAAAAGCAGACAAGAGGGCATTAAAGGATATAGCAGATCTCTTTGTGCCGAGCTCATCCATCTGCTCAAAAGTCCGAAGGGCATGATCAGTCATTCCTGCAAGGCCATAGGATCGAATTAAGGTGGCAAGGAAAGGTTCTTGGCTTATCTTAGGATCTTTCTTGTGAGATTCAATCAGAGCTTCAATGTCGCCAAAGCGACGAGATTTGGCGAGGCGCTTGACGGTGAGGTCTTGAGCGTAGCGAGATGAGATGGGAGACTTGTAGCGGTCGGAGACAGAGGAGTAGATAGCTAGGGCTTTGTCTGGGTCATGCTCTGATCGGAGTCTGGCTTTTGCTGCAGAGATGGAGATTGTGGAGGTGGAGGTGCAGAAGCGACGGGCATGGCGTATGCAAGCCATGGAAGACATTTTTCTCGAACAGAGTTTTCTGTTTGGTGTTTGGGTTTGTAAAGGTTTCTCAGTGCAGAGAAATGTAGTTAGGGTTTTAGTTAAAGTCTAACGGTATAAAACGTGGTCGGATCTAAGACGAACCCAAAGGATGAACCAGACCAAAAACCCGGTCTATTTTTTGGGTAAAATGTAGCAGCTCACTGTATAAGTTGCAAGCGGTTGATCTGGTAATAGTTAATCTGAGCCGTCCATTGGTTTCAATTGATTGCTTGATGCTTTGGTCTACTCTCCCATTGTTTGTTTGGACAAACCCTAGTTGCACTATTGACTCACAACTTTAATCACCCCTAACATTCGAACTCTTTATCACTAGGTATTTAAAATTTTTGTGATTGTGTTGATATATAAGCAATTAAATAATAGAGAAAAAGATCTATGTCGGTTTCGCATAAGCAACGCCCAAATCGAAGATGCTTCAATGGGAGTCCTCAATAGCCTTGTGTGTTGTTGTTATTGTTTGCATCAGATTTTATTCCCCATCTATACATCTATGATTTTAGTGGAGACTATAACGGTAACTTATAACTAAAAGAGAATGGACTTCACACAAAAGATCAATTTCAGAAATGTAAGATGATGATTGCCCTTTTTTATTTTGTTTTTGTTTTGTTTTTTTTTTTTTTTTTTTTTTTTTTTTTTTTTTTTTTTTTTTTTTTTTTTTTTTTTTTTTTTTTTTTTTTTTTTTGTTGGCAGCCAGGCGGGTGGGCGGAATAGAAACCATTTATTTTGAGTATTCTTGTCCTAAGAAGATTCGAAGAGATATCTTTAGTTTGTGGTCTCCTCCTAAAAGGCTTGGGGTGGATATCATTGTGGAAGCTAAGGCACCGTTTGATAACGTTCCTAAAAACATGTTTCTGCATTTTTTTTTGTCGAGAAATGGAAAAATGGCCTTAAAAGCGTTTGATAAATCTATTTCATTCCACCAGTTTTTAAAAACGTAAATAGAAGTTTATGACAATATATGATACAAGAAATGTGAATGGCCGTTGTTTTTAGAAACAAGTTGAAACCAAACTATTGAGGAAAGGCCTGATAAAACATCGATCAAAAGGCAATTCGTTTATCAAACACCAAAAAATTCTTGAAGGTAATCCTTGACGCCATTATCAATGTTGTAGATCTCGATGTAGACAATTCGAGAGACAAGTTTATCAAAAACCTTAAAAAATCCGTTTCTGTGAAAAATCGTTTTAATGTTTCTAGACCTAACAAGTTTCTAGTTTATCAAACACCAACCCAAAAGTTGGTACTAGGTTGGGTTGTGGGTTGTCGACCCAACCCCGACCGCGGCACATGTTAGCAATTTTCTTAAGGTACATTTTAGCAGGCCACCCCATCTGCACATTCTAGGTGAATTGGCACATAAAACTTATGTAACGGTATTGACAGATCAATAACCCCCAATGACGATCCCCCAAAGCTCCAATAAAACAAAGGACAAAGAGGGAGAAATATGGAAATCAGATTCAAAGCAAAGTCTCAAACCTGGGCAGAATTAGGGCTTCCTGCGAAGCATTGATGGAGCTCAAATTCAAGTCGAGTGTAGGTCCAACTAGGAAGAACAAAACCCCAAAAGATCTTTCAGTTTGGCTGGTTAGTTTGGGAGATCTGAAAGTTCTAGATTTCGGGTCTCTAAATAAGGAAACTGAGATTATCTTGTAGAAGAAAATTTAGCCGTTAGATAGGGCTCATGTGCTGGTAGAGTCTCTCCTAGGGTGTCCAGCAAAACCCCAAAAGGTCTTGCTGATCAGGTTACAAACTTAGGAGATATGGCACTCGATTGAAGCTTCAAACCCTAACTTCCTCTTGCTGATTTCGAACCTGTCTAAGACTGTTATCTGCATCTTCAATCAGATTGACAGCTAGTCTTCAAACAATGATTAGATTACTCTCAAATCACTCACCTGTAAATCAAAATAAGAGAAAATAAAGGGAAAAAATGGTCTACAATTCCGATCTCGTACAATTTCGTGAAATACCACCTTCAGGGGGTGACACGTGTATTGATACCAATGCAATGGTCCAGATCTGATTTAAATGCATTTTCACTGATTTAAGGTTTTATTAGTTATATCAGATCTGGACCATTGTATTGGTATCAATACACGTGTCACCCCCCAAAAGTAGTATTTCACGGAATTGTACGAGATCGGAATTGCAGACGATTTCAACCCGAAAATAAAAGGTGGAAAGGGACAATTCAATGGAGGATTAGAGGGTGGAAATGGAAGTGGTTGGATTGGGTATTCACCCCTCTAATTTATGTACCTCACCCTCTCAAAACTGAGGCATCTCACCCTCTCAAATAACAGCTCTCTTAACCATGAGCTATACTCAATTTTCATCTATCCTAATTGCGTTTCAAAGTTACAGCAATGCCTATTTTATAGAGTTTATGACTCCTAACTTTTTTATTTTTTGTCTTCGAGTTATACCCAAGGCATCTCGTCTCTCTTCTCTTCCTTATTTTTGTTTTTTTGGTTCTGTCCTCACTATCTCTCTCTACTCTTTTTTTTTTTTTTTTTA
>NC_056561.1:10389564-10403684 GCF_013358625.1 Macadamia integrifolia
TTGCAGAACCATGGGGAGGGTGCTTCGATTGAGATTTTAGGGGGGGGTCGATGGAGGTTCTGATTTGGCTTCTCAACTTTGGAGTAGGGATATTTTTTTTTCTTTGGTTAGTCGACCCTAGCTGGTAGGGTTCTGACTTCTCTGTTTTGCAACAGAGACAAATTTTTCTTTTTTGCTTCTCTACTGCTGTTGTTTGGCAGCAATCAATAAATGAGGGACACGGTCAGACATTGATCGGCTAAGAAAGACAGTGGAATAGGGAGAGAAAAAAGGAAAGATCCATCGACTCTGATATTAAGTTAATGGAAGATCTTAGGAAAAAGAGAAGATCAAAGTAACAGGGTGAAGGAAGAGTACTACACACTCACACAATGCATAAATCATACCAATTCTCATTCAAATTAATTAACTTTAACTTGTTCATCGTTTACAACCTATATATAGAAAAATAAAGATATGAAATTAGAAACTCAACTGAAATGGTATCTTGTCTAAACTAGGAAACAACTATAAAAGGAAACCAATGCAAAGAAGAAAAAAAAAAATCCTAACTCCTATATTTAAATCAGAAAAATAAAAGGCATGAAATAAAAGACAAAATAAGCTACTAATTATTTCCAACCCTTGTTAAACCAAAACCTTAGGTTGCACTAGGGGTGTCAATTCTGAGCCCGCACCGGTAGGCTCGACCAAGTTAGACACTTTTATGGCTTGACCTGGATCGGCCCGATTAATTCACAGTGTAGGTAGCTAGCCCATCGGACGTCCGACCAAACCGACACATTTATATGCCCGATTTGAACCGACTCGTTATAGCCCGACCCAGCCCAATCCCCTTTAATACTACATAAAATTCCTATTTTGCCACTACTAGTAAGAAACTAATTAAACTTTCATTCTCTTTTTTTTTGGTAGAAAACTAATTAAGCTTTCTTACATTTTGCTTTATGATAGGACTTGATTTAATTAAGCTTTATTTTGTAAGTTGTAATGATCAAAATCTCTTCTTTTTTTAAAAAAATTACAATCATAATCTCATATCACTTATCTTAAAGCCCGTTTAGAGTCCGTTTAGACTTAAATAGATTCGTAGCCCGGTTAAGGCTCGTTTAAGGAAGCCTGATTAAAGCTCAATACCGACCAGTTCGATTATAAATCATACCATGTCCCCCAAAGCTAGGCCCATTTACTTAAACGGGCGTTCATGGTGCAACGCTTCCAAGTGGTCAAGCCTGATTAGGCCTAATCGAGATTGGCCCCGGCCCGGCCCGGCCCGGCCCGACCAATTAACAACCCTAGACTACACTGGTTCTTCTTAGCTCTTGGCTTCCAAAGCAGGTCAAATTGGTCCAACCATGCAAGTGCAGCTGTATCTACATCAACCAAAGCTCTATCAAAGGAAAGCCTAATATTGGCAGATCCTTTGTGACGATTATTTCAAGTGAACTTTGGTTTTTAAAGCTAAGGTCAAGGAGGTCACAATAATCTAACATATATATCGGAAGGAATCCAAATCCCTTTACCCCCTTTAAACACCACATTCTTTCTCATAACAACTAAGAATGGAGTTAAAAGTCTCCAATACAAGCCTAGGGGGCATAGTAGATCCAAATGGTAAGAAAGATGGAGCTGAACAACTAGACCAGGGTTTGGGCGGCATCCAATATGACCTTGATTTGTAGGGGAATACCCAAACAGAGCAGCAAACGAAAAGATATCATCATGCACCAAATCCGGTCTAGATCCTAACATAAAAGAGGCAGCATCTCGCTCATCTCGAAGGGGAAAGACAGATGAGGATGAGAGGCGGGTTTTAAGGTGTGAATCAGTCACAAAAACACCTTGAGAGTGTGAGGAACCGCTTTCCCAAAGAAATACGTTCAATGGTAGAATATATTCTCATAAATTGAATTACCAAATAGATTTTTTATTTTTGAAATATTTAAGAATGATGCAACCAAAAAAGTTTCAAATTCTTGAGTACAAAAAATGACACATCATGGGAAGTCTTTAAATGTAGAGTTATCATTTATTGTTAGGGAAGGGGAACTCTCTTGGACCCGTGCTGAATGTGAAAATATCTAGTGGTGGTAGGGGCAGCTATGCCTTTTCACACCTTGCTGTGTTTGAACATTTATTGCTCCACCAAGCCAATAGGATTCTTTTTTCCTTATTATTATTAGTCATTCGAGATAATACCGATACGGATCTACCGATTTCGTTAAATCGATCTCCAAAGAAAAGAGCATTCCCATTAAATCCACTTCTCTCTCACTCTCTATATAGTGATTCTTTTATTTATTATTAAATATAAAGAAAAGAAAGAACACAACAGTCACCAATTTCATTTTGAAATTTGAATTCTAAAACCTAAGAATACGATGACACTTGGCAAATATGTCAGAGAAAAATCCGGTAATAGTTAATCTAAGCCGTCTATTGGTTTCAATTGATTACTTGATGTTTGGGTATACTCTCCCATTGTTTGTTTGTTTGGCCAAACCATAGTCACACCAAGACTCTCAACTTTAATCACCCCTAACATTCGAACTCCTTATCACCAGTAATTTTACATTTTTGTGATTGTGATACTATTCCATATATAAGCATGTAAATAATAAAGAAAAAGATCTCTGCCAATTTGGCGTAAGTAACGCCCAAACCAAAGATGCTTCAATGTGAGTCCTCAATGGCCTTGTGTATTGTTGTTGTTTGTGCGACACTAACAGAATTCTTTTGATCTAAATAATAATAAAAAAAAAGGTGTCACATACAAGATGAGTGGGTTGCATAGGGGTGTCAACCGGTCGGGCTGGTTCGGTTTCGATCGGGCTTAATCGGGCCTGAAGACTTTCAAAGGTTACACCGTGTCCGCCCATTTAACTAATCGGGCTTAGTTATTGAGGGCATGGTACACTTTATATTCGGTCGGTCGGTCTCGGGCTATAATCGGGCTACCTTAATCGGGCTGTAGTCGGGCCTTAACCGGGCTACGGACATGTTTAATGTTAAACGGGCTTTAACCGGTTTTTAAACGGGCCCTTTTTAAAATGTGCTATTATATTCCGGCCCACTCATGCAAGCCCAAAAAAATGACAATAAATCAATAAATGATGCCAAATATAACCATTATTTAAAATGTGAACATGTCTTTACTTTTTAGTTTTTATTTTTAATTTGGGGGGTAAAATAGGTATTTTACAATCATTAAAGGGTCGGGCCAAGTCGGTGCATAATAGGCCGGTCTTGGTCGGGCATTATTCGGTCGGTCTCGGTCGGACACCCGACGGTCCAAGTAGCAAAACCGAGACCGACCATTTATAAACGGGCCGGGCTCAAGCCCGACATGTTTAATAAACGATCCGGGCCAGGCCGGTCTATAAACGGTCGGTCCCGATTGGTTTAGTCGGGTCGGGCCACTAATTGACACCCCTAGGGTTGCAGACTGGGTATGGCGGTGGATCATGATTAATGCATAGCAATGACAATAAAAGTAAGATGCCTCTTATACTATCTGATGGTCAATAAAGTGCTAGTGTACCTAGTGTATACATCCCGTACTATTTCTTAGATACAATTTTCTATAACAAAAATAATAGAGATCAAGGTATAAAACTCAGGATTGATCAACCGTTTTGATGACATTCTAGAATGGATTGAATCGGAAATGGATAGAGATATTCTTTTGTTTTTAACCATAATTTTACCCTTGGACCATACATGTGAAACGGGATAGAAAATGTCAACATTGGAGATCAGTCATGATCAATAATACCATTTTGATTTGTTGATACTGACTTTTACATTCTTTTTCTTTTTTTTTTGGCAAATCATAGTAGAGATTGCTAACTTTCATTTATTACAAACTAGATAATTTCCACATACTCTTGTTTTTTTAGTAGAATTCCTTTCAATTTTTAAAACCTAATTTTTTCTTTTTTAATAATCATTATCCAACATAATTGTATGACCTACTAAGACTTCTTATCGTATTAAGTAATATGACTTTTTAGATGGTTTTTTTTTTTTTTTTGACAAATCCAAAGTAAAATGTTATTTAACCATATATGTAATGCTTTAGAATTAATTTAACCATATATATAATGCTTTAGAATTAGTGCATAGTCATGTGTTTATCGATTACAAAAATCTTTTTTCTAGATTTAAATTTTTTTTCACTTTCTTCCCTTTTAATTTCCGTTGTAATCAAACGGCCGCCAACTAGACATTTTAAATTCTATATGCCCTACCAATTCCTGAAAGTGTTGGAAGTGTATTTTGCAACAATCACTGTCCTCAAGGCTTTAGTTTGCAAATTCCATTAGCATATATGGACGGATCCTTGGGTTCTATTTCTGCCCGAACATCCCAAATAGTCGGTAAAAATAGAAAGTGATAATCTTACTTGAAGGGTACACAACAAAATCGAATGAAACACTTGTAAGAGACATCACCGTTTGAACAACAGAAATGGTTTTTCACATTTTCAGAAACAAAATGAATTTTTTAGTGTTTGATAAACCTATTTCTCAAAACGTTTTTTACAGACATAATGCCACTAAAAAACTCAATAGTATCATCGGATGCCCAAAAGCGAGAGAAGGTTCAGTTGTCTCTTTCTAGGTTTAAATAGTTGAGAGATTTATTGGGCACAACAACATTTTTTTCTCTCAAATTCTATTTTAGAAACGATGAAACAAGTCGAATTCGTTTTATTAAAGTCGTTTCTAGAATTGCAAATAGGCATAAATTTTGATTTATGTTTTTAGAAACGGGTGAAATAGAACAACTTTATTAAACACTTTTTAGGCTGTTTCTCGGTTTCTAGGAACAAGAAAACGCAGAAATGGAACATTATCAAATGATGCCGAAGTCGACTCTTTCCACTGCAAAGGAAAATTTTAGAAGTAACTTTACTGAGGGATGAGGGAAAGAGACTCTTGCAAGTTGCATCTATCATTTTCTTTGTCAATGAAAAAAATGGGAAACTTTCTATTGAGTGATTGTTGCCAATCACTTCATCATGAAGAAAGTCTACTTGATATACTCCAATAATTAGTTCATCTCATAATGTTGTGATGCAAAATAAAATACAGAGTTACTTTAATATTGAGAAAAATAACACTATCAGTTTGGCATAGGAAACACCTAGACACAAGACAACATGAAAAGATCGCACTCCCCTTATGTGCATTTATTCAAACACTCATATTTTTGGTAGTTTGCGAAAAACAAGTACAAGTTAGTTTTCCTCCTATTTCTTCTCTTTTTTATAAAATTCTACCTCATCTCCATTTCCTCTTTTTCCCATAGTATCACACCCCACTAAAAATTACATATTCCATTATTTCTTTTCTTTTCCATTAATATCAAATCAACCCACAACATGTGGGACTTACCCTCACAAATTCCCCACCACTTTTTATCGGTCAAACAAAAGGGGGCTAAAAGAATACAGTACTCTTTAGAGGGGGGAAAATCTCCTCAATCATATGGTCAATCACCCAGTGGTCAAATATCTCTGCTAGTGGTACAAACTCTAGTGATACAAACTCTTTTGTCAACACTACAAAAACACTACTATTGTACTACTTTACTGTATTATCACATCAGGATTCATAACTTCTGTAAGATCATGCACTCATCTTTTGTGATGTGGGTTTTGACGACTCAAGCGATCCTGAAGCAATTTGAGACACCATGACAGAATCCAAGTTCACAAGGATGAAGAGAACAATTATCTTTTATGATACTCAAGGGATCCTGAAACTTGTTAGTAGGGAGGATTTGGATGACTACCCTTGGCAGTTGATAGATATTGTGTTATACTATTGAATTTCAATCTTTTGATCCTACATGCTTATGTTAAAAGACAGTATGACAGGGAAGCTCACACAGTAGCTCGACAGACCAGAGAGCTAAACGGAGTAGCTCTTGGACAACACCTACTGACTTCTTATCTAGAGGTATAGTGAAGTAAAACACAGTATGTAGTTTTCCAGTTTTGTATTGTGGTTTCGTAGTAGGTATTGTACCATGTATATATGTATGTTTGTCTCCTTCAGTCTTTGTTATGTACTTCCAAGTCTCACTTGGAATTAATATCCATCACTTATCAGAATAATAACAATAAATAGTAATAGTATTAGTAACAGTAGATTCACATCTTGATGTTTTTTTCTTTCTGGTTTGGTACAGCTTCTAATAAATTAGGCTGTTTCAAATCCTTGAAATCTAGATCACCAAGACCCCAACTTATGATTACAGTTTTGTTAGATATTTACACACCACCAAGAAATGGTTTTATGAGATTCAGACATTATCCTACCTGTCTCCACAGTCAAATTCACATTCTAGACGAATTTAAGAGTTGTAACTTCCTAAGATACAAGTTTAAATTTTTCAATAATCCTCCTCATAATTCAACTGTAAATCACCATCAACTTATACAGGGGTTTAAAATTCTAAACACCGCTCAGTGGCTTTCGGTAGTTGAAATCTCCAAGAAGAAAACGCAAACAAGATACATGAAATCTGAACAAAAGATGAAGTTACATGCCTCAGAAACTAAGAAAGATGACACAATGGATGAAAATGAAAATCAAACAGTTCAGAGTCCACTAACTACTGAATTTCCAATACTCCCAATATTGTTAGCTACCCTATAATGGATGAGTAGCATAAATATACAACATACATGAATGCATTGCAGTGCTCCTAGTCCTCTTCAAAATTTCCTTTGCCTCATTCTACTTCAGAGATATTAACTAAATCCATTATTAAGAACATCCATAAATATGAAAGACGCAATCCATTCCCCACCCCCCACCCTGATGCATTCCTTGCACTTTATCATTGCTATTTCCTTGCTACAATGGTGGCAGGGAAGCTTCAACTTTCATCCATGAATCTACAGCCCCACCTCTAAGCCTCTTCTTCATCTTCTTTACAATTGATTTTGCATTTTTCACCATTGATAAACCAACCAAACCATTAACCAAACTCTCCATTGTCACAAAAGGGGGAATCCATTTCCTCCTTATACTCTCCTTACAAAACATCAGTGCCTCTTCATACTTCCCCTCCCGAACCAAATGGTGAATGAGAGAACGGAAAGTATCAGAATTCGGCAACACAGATTTGCTGTTACACATACTCTCTTTCACCTTCTTTGCTGAATCAAAATCCCCTAAGTTGCAAAACCCATCAATAACTGTATTATAGCTAGTCAAATTTGGAGCAATACCTTTTGAAATCATCTCATCAAGCAACTCATTAGCTCTAACACACTCTTTTGTTCTACAGAGCCTTTCCATTCTATAATTATAAGTAGTTAAGTTAGGTTCCAATCCTTTCTCACAGATTTCATTCAAAATTTCATCAAAATTAAGCTCATTTCCATTTCTAAGATAACCTCCTAACAAGATATTATAAGAAGCAATATCAGGTTTTACCCCTTTTTCTTCTTCCATCTGATGGAGCAAAGAATGAGCTGATTCGACCGATTTCTGCTTGCAGAAGGCTTTCAGAACAAGATTGTAGGCCTTCACACCTGGAGAAACACCAATTTCCATTGGAATCTCGGCAAAGCTTTCATGAACACGATCAAACTGACGGTTATCCAAGAAGACACTGAGCAGAGCACAAAGGGATTTCTCGGTTCGACTGCAACCCGTCTCTCCCATCTCATAGAACGTACGGACGGCTTGATCAACCATGCCGGAGTAGGAGTACAGCATGATGATTCGGATCCAGAAACCCTCGGATTTCTTCAGCTCCGGCGATTTCTGAAACTCGAGGATACGTTCGATTAGATCGGAACGGCGGAGATCGGTGAGTTTCTTAACGGAGAAATCGAAGACGTGTCTGTCTCTGCGGAAACGAGAGAAATTAGAGGAGTTTTGGAAGATATCGGCAATTTTCTCCGGATCTGGCTCGTGTCGAATGGCAGACTTCGCTGCTCGGAATGTCCAGGTTGAGGGATTCTCTGATGCGGAGGAAGAGATGGTACAGAGAAGCCTTCGAGAGACATGGATTCCAGTGTTTCTGCAAAATGCCGCCATTGATGAATGACAAAGGCCTACAGGTTTTCAGGGTTTCAGGGTAACGGAACTGAAAAACAACTGTTGCAGAGATTTTAAATGAGAACTTAGAACAAGATTGTGTGGGGGGACCCACCTTGATTTAGAGGTGACGTGTTTATAACCCAGCTTTTTTAATACCCTAACTCACCCTATGATCTCTTAACTCAGTCAAGGTTTTGTCCAATCTTAAGTCGGACTGCGATATCTCAACTCAGACCTAACAAAGATGTGTTAACCTTGACTGATCTTGATGACTTGAATTGGAAAGGGATGTTGTTGCACCCCATGAGAATTGCTCTTTAAATGTCGCCATAGACATATAACAACTTTTTTATGACATTTTAATGAAAATGCCGTTGTAGAGCTAATTTCTTGTAGTGATTTTTCTGTTCTAAGCTAGTGATGTGCACATAGAGGAGGAGGTCCCGGGAATGAAAGCCCCTTATCTCATGTTTTAGTGTAAAAATTGTCTACAGTCGTTGTACCAATGTAATGAGCATCAGGTGGTTGGGAGTCTCTTGGGGCATGTGTCCACAGATGCTCTCAGTTGTCCGATGTTTATCGCACATCACCGCTCGCTGCAAAGGATGTGGACTCCATGCTTTGGAACTCCTTTATTTTGGTGGAACAAAAAAATATTCCATCTCGTGCAATAGTAGCCTAGGCGAAACCTAGCAGCCCACCCAGAGTTTGACCTTATCCAATCCTACAAGCAGCAATATGCTCCCTTTTCTCAGTGAAGGCAAGTACAAAATCTAGCATATATACTTTCAATGATGTCTTCCATTTCCCCCCAAAGAAATATACTTCCACCAGTTTGGTTTGTGAATGTTAGATGTAAGGTATGCCCTTTTGATATAGGACCAATGGAGGAGGGGGATGTTTATGTTTTTGAGATGAAAGAGAATGGAGGGTACTGTGTCTTTGAGGTCCAAATTTTCAAGCATACTTGAATTCATGGTAAAAGAAGGATATTTGATCCTCTTATAGAGATAATCCTCTAAATAATATATTTATTTTGTACTTAGGGTCAAGTTGGATTAAACTGGGCTCAGCCCAAGGCCTCAATCTAGGCACGGCTTGACCTGACATTGGGTCTAAAAATTTCAGCCCAAACCTGCCTACGGGCTGAACACTTAGCATTGGCCCTGATCGGGCTCAAGCCATCAACTGAGAAAAAACATCATACACTTGATGCTTTGCTTCGTACATAGTCTTTATGGTATGGTGAGAGATTAATCATATATCACGTGATTCACATTATTTGAAAAGTAAGACTGATCTAAAAATGAAAATTAAACATATCATTCAAAGGAAGTAAAAGCACACGAAAATTATCATGGAAGATACAGGTTTTTTCGTTAAATCCAAAAGAAAAAGTGGAAATGCAAGAAGAAAGATAAAGTAATCATATCTTTACTCAGACCAGTATCCTCTGTAGCGTAACATGGCTTGTAGCACAGATCCAAGGGTTGGGAGCATCTTGGGCTGCGTGTATGCGGACTCTCAGCCCTATGATCTATGCCACCCTGAAGCATGCATTATAGACGAGCCTAATCCATCTTTATCAATTTCCACCAAAAAAAAAATGGTCATCCCAAGTCATCCCATTATTTAATTTAGATATTTAGGGTTGATTTTTTTTTATATATATTAAATTTATTTTCTCCTATTTTTTTATGTTTAGCCCATCATCAGTCACATACCAGTATGGGTTCACCACTTCTTTCTTTTTTTAGTTGATTATTCATACTTAAAAATTATTGTTTTGGTGTGTTTTAATAATGGTTAGGTTTCTAGTTTAGTTATTTTGAGTTATAATCAGAATATATTTATTATTGAAAGGTATAACGCCCACATATCATGTCACTACAAGAAAAATGGGTTTCTGCGATGGAAATTTTCTATTCCAAATACCAAAATATTGTCGCTAATACCTTTTAAGGATAGTTAAATTTTTATCGCACATTTGTCGTTACAACTGCCATCACATAATTTTAGAGATGGACAACTTTTTCCGTATCGAAGGGGTCAATTATGCCATTTTTTGAGATGTATATTTCGGTCGCAAAAAACACACAATGATTATCATGGACTATACCAAATAATAATAATAATAATAATAATAATAATAATGATAATTATTATTATTATTATTATTATGGAAGACACATACATTTTGCTAAACAAAATTGTTCAACTGAAAAGTAAAGTGACAGTTGGGTGTTTTGTCTAACATGTATAGAACATAACTCAAAGCATAACAAAAAGTTAAAATTAATGAAACACAGACTTTCATAAAGAGGAGAAAATGAAGTAGAGAAAAATAACATGGCCATCAAAAGGATAAAGGAGCCATAGTATTCTTCAATTCAGACCTCTTAACGAATGAAATTTTGGATTAAATTTATTTTTTCATCATTTTTTTTAGTGTGTGGTCCGTTGTAAGTCAGAATTGTGGTTTTCTTCATTCTTTTTTAGTTAATTATTTTTATACGAAAAAGAAAGCTATTCGCTTGTATAGATTTTTTTAAACCTAGATATAGACAGATGCAAAAAGACTACGTTACTCCAAACTTCATATGTTGAAGATACCTTTGCTCCTTTGTAGTCTTCCATTAATCTACGTGCCAACACAGTGGCCAAAGAAGAAGGTAGTGTTTCCTTGCTCCTTTACAATTTGGTGTGATTTGGTAATAATTAGGCTGCTAGTTTATTTATTTTAATTCTGTTATCAGAAATTATTTATTATTTGAATAAAATTTCAATCAATTATGGATGATGGATTTCACAGGGTGCAACAAGTGCTTAACCTTCTCTCTCTTTTTTTTTGTAGACAAGTGTTTAACCTTTACCCAAGTCAATAATCTTACTTGAGAACTAGATATAAAATTGAATCAATATCATAATCTAAGTAACGACTCTAAAAATCAATTTTTTGATGAAAAAAATTATGATTTCTCCTCAAATCACAAAAAAATCATTGTTCTCACATAAAGGTCTAGATCGCTAGCCATAAATTGGAAAAAAAAAAAAAATCATTAAGGTGATCAACACCTTGATGTGTTGCTTCATGGTATTACATAGCTTTTAGTGTCAGATGAAAACATAGCACATGATTCATGTTTCTTGGAAAGTACAATGACCTAAAGATGAATAATACACATATCAATCGGAGGACAAGTAAGCTAGCACATAAGAATTGTCATGGAAGACAAGGCATCTCTTTAAAAAAGAGTTGTGCAACCAAAAAGTAAAGTGATTACTATTGGCATCAAGAAAAAAAAAAGTAAAGTAAGATCGCTTATTCCCAAACATATAGTGAGCAACACCCAAAGCCTAACGCAAGATTGATGAAAACATCAAGACTTGTACAAATTATAAACACCATAGATTTGGGGTAATTTTCTCAAGGGTATCAAAATAGAACCGGAACCAACCGTTTTTGATCATCGAACAAGACAATAGAGAAATGATTCGATTCTGATTTCATAGTTTCTCTTCTCAGTTTGGTTTTAATTTGCACTGAAAACCCAAATAGGAACATGTAAAACCATATCAAATTAATTAATTTTTTTTGGTACTGCCTTATGTTCAAGTAAAGGCTGGTTGTATATTTCTAGGGGGTTGTATTTTTAAGGTGGCTTTTTTATCATAGCTTATTTGTAGACGATATCTCTTGGTTGTTAGAATAAAAAAAAGTAGGTGATGGTATTTTTTGTAATTTTAGAAGATTTTCAGTCCAAATTTCTAAAAAAAAAATTGGCTTTGATATGCTTTAGGTACCTTCTAGAATATTGAGATTTGAGAATAAATAAAAGAGTTCCCTTCTCACCATCCAATGGCACCTAAAAGAAGGTAGTGAAACGCTCCCAAATTATAAGAGAAGCCCTATTGTGATCTTCTCTTGTCTACTACTTTCTCCATGAGGATTGCAGTACTTGCTGTTTTTTAAGTACATTTTCTTCATCCATCATGTAAGTTTCTTCTTGCTTTATTAGTTTGAATTAATTATGACTTAGATTTGAAGGCTTTTCATGTTTCATCCTTGAATGTCATTAATTTTTCAATGGTTTCATGGGTGGCATACTGGCATATGCCATATTCCATATGATTCAACACATCTAAAAGTCACATTTTTCTTTTTGGTTTTGGTTTTCTTTTGAATTTTTTTTTTTTTCTATGATATTTAGGATTTGCCATGTTTCATAATTTTGCATGCATGAAGGACCTTAAATTTTTTAGTTTGTTTCGTCACTCTCGACTTGAATTTCTAAATCTTGGAGAATCAAAATTTTTCATTTTAGGTATAGTGGTGTTTCTAATACATTTTTTTTCCTAAAATCATAAACATTCCTGTATATGGTTTCAGAATGTTTGTTTTACATCAACATAATCTATTTTATTGGTTCAGGTCATAGTAAGTAAGTTCAAAAAATGGAAAAAAAGGGTAAGAGTACGTGCAAAAATTAAACAAACTAGACAGAAATAATGAGTTTAAAAAACCTGACCACAAAAAAAAATAAAAAATGTGTTCAACATTAATATGTACATGTTTAATATGGTTCTTCTGAGAGCAAAAATAAATTTGTGAATATTTTTATTATGCAACACATATGTACTTAGGATTTTAGGGGTGAAAAACTTATAAAGACCTCTTGATTGTGATTGGTTGAAATCAAAAGTAAAGAAATACACTTTTTTTTTTTTTTTTTTTGAATAATATGGAAATGTGTCTCCATAGATTTCATGGATTTTTCCGTATCTATGGAAAAAATTGTAAAAATAATTATAAACAAAAATATTTTTTAATTGATTTCTTCGGAAACACATACAATACACATATAATACACGAATTTACTAACTATAGTTCAAATCAATCAGGGTTATATTTATTTCTTACTCTTTCATTTTTAAGGGAATTCTGCATATGGTGATTTTCAGCCCTTGTTTTGCATTTTTTCCTGTTGTTTTTCATCTCGTATACATCATCATATTTCTGGGAATGTTTTGTATATACTTAGTTACCTTTGTTCTAGGAGCTTATTACTGATCTATAGCAATGGCATGTTGTGTGATTCTAACTTTATTTTTCTATTATTAAAATTATTTTTCATATTTTAGTTTTGTTAATTGTATTGTTTTACCTCTTCTCGTTGGGTGATTAGGAAAAAAGCCATTTAAGGTTTCAAAAATTACAAATTTTACAATCATTTGTCAAACTTTTTCCAAAAATAAAATAAGACTTAGTTATTCATCTTCAACTGTGGAAAAGTGATAATGTGCCCATATGATTAGATTCTTGGACTATCAATACACTTCCACCCTTGTTAATGGAGTCAAAGTTACCCATATAGAGATTTTCTTGGCTAGTGGAGTAGAGAAACTTGGTCCGATAAAATAAAAATGGGAGAATGATGCATACATTGTCAGTACTACACATCTTATGAACACTCTCTCTTCTTCCTAACCATGTGCCCCGGTGAAAAGTGGCGAGGTTATTTCTCTATGCGCCGAGGTACTTTTTCTATGTGCCATTAAAGTTTGAACAATGAAATTATTGAGAGTTATAGAGGTATAATCTCTCATCGATTATCTGGGACATTAGATGTATCTTAATATACCCTTAGGTTAGTAGGTTTTCCTACTTTGTTGCTTGTTTGCTCATGAAGTTTCTTCTCTTCGCTCCAGAGTTTGTTGGGTGAAAGTAGGCAGCAGGGCTTGAAACACCGGATACCTGGAATTGAGATCTCTCTCACGTAGGGGTGTCAATCGGTCGGGCCGATTCGGTTTCGATCGGACTTAATCGGGCTTGAAGACTTTCAAAGGTTACACCGTGTCCGCCCATTTAACTAATCGGGCTTAGTTATTGAGGGCATGGTACACTTTATATTCGGTTGGTCGGTCTCGGGCTATAATCGGGCTACCTTAATCGGGTTTTAGTCGGGCCTTAACCGGGCTACGGACATGTTTAATGTTAAACGGACTTTAATCGGTTTTTAAACGGGCCCTCTTTAAAATGTGCTATTATATTCC
>NC_056561.1:10403704-10504629 GCF_013358625.1 Macadamia integrifolia
TTAAAATGTGAACATGTCTTTACTTTTTAGTTTTTATTCTTTAATTTGGGGGGTAAAATAGGTATTTTACAATCATTAAAGGGTAGGGCCAAGTCGGTGCATAATAGGCCGGTCTCGGTCGGGCATTATTCGGTCGGTCTCGGTCGGGCGCCCGACGGTCCAAGTAGCAAAACCGAGACCAACCATTTATAAACGGGCCGGGCTCAAGCCCGACACGTTTAATAAATGGCCCGGGCCGGGCCGGTCTATAAACGGTCGGTCCCGGTCGGTTTAGTCGGGTCGGGCCACTAATTGACACCCCTACTCTCACGTGAAAATTTTTCCACGAGTCATGAAATGGACTAAAATGTTTAGAATTTCATTGTTAATATACTCTTATGAAATTCACTAATCTTTTTTGAAAAAATATTGACACCCTTGCTGATTTATGTATCTATTTATTTAATTTTTTGGTGTCCTATCGACTATTGCAGAATCAGCCATGTCACCGCCATCATCATCAGCAGCAGCAGCAGGAGGAGGAGCAGCAGCAAAGAATGTGCCAGACTTTCATATGATGTCCCTTCTAGCAACACATAAGTTACTCAAAGGAAATTATCCCAAGTGGCGCTATCAAATAATACCAATATTGAAGTCACAGGACTTGTGGAAGTTTGTTGATGGCACACCACCACCACCACCACCACCACCACCACCAAACCAGAATGTGGAACAGAAACAGGATGACCTCAATTCACCCTATCATGAATGGCAGCGCATAGATCAGTTGTTGCACTGTTGGCTTAGAACCACCTTAACTAAATCTATAGCTTCGCAGGTATCTGGTCTGCAGACATCAAAAGATTTATGGGATTCTTTATTTCGTATGTTCAAGTCACAATCAGAAGCTCAAATCCAAGATCTTCAGAATCAACTTCTGTACACCCGAATGAATGACTCTACCACGGAAGAGTATATTGAACAAGTGAAAGTTATTGCCAATAAGCTTTCCATGATGGGAAGCACTGTTCAAGATGCTGTTCTTATTAGGGACACTCTTCGGGGATTACCTAACGAATACAAATCGTTCAAATCGATTATTAACAGGCGTGATCATCCCCTTAATTTTGATGACTTCATTAAGGAGCTTCTCAAATTTGGCATCTGGAATCAGAACAAACACTGCTGTGAGCACCCCGATCGATCAACAACAGGAGAAGGAATCCCCTGCGGGCAGGAGCAGGAGCAGGAGCAGGAGGAAATCTTAATGAGTCTTATACAACACCAGAAAAGGTAACACCATCAAGGGCATCTATTCTTGTGAACTTCCTTCCATCAAGATCTCTCTTCATCTTCGACATGGTTATCTCATTGGTATATGACAATGGGAAATGTGATACAGTGGGGATTACCATGATGACAATTCTTATGGCTCTCTGTGTTACCACCTGTGCGTTTGCTCAATTTGTAGACAGTTATTATGATGTCAAAGCTAACAAACTATATCATGGACTTGTAACCCCTAAAGGGTTGCGATTATACATCTCAACTCCAAATACTATATGTGATCCTAGGTACAAGCTCCACAAAACAGATTTTATCCATGCAGTCATGGCAGTTTTCGTGTTCCTAGTGTTTGCTTTCTCAGACAAGAGAGTTACAGAATGCTTGTTCCCTAGCAAGACATATGAAGGTGTATTTTCTCAAATTAGGAGGAGTTTGCCTTTAATGGTGAGTATTGTTTGTAGTGGCTTGACTCTTATCTTACCCCACCCTCGCTTTGGTGTAGGGATGCGTGGCTGATTAGAGAAACTGTTCTAATCTTTTCTTTAAAGGTTGTCTTGTATGTGTTTGTGAGAGAGATGAGTCTTGGTGTGAGAGCATAATAAAAGAGTGTGTCATGTATGTGTGTGAGAGAAGTATAATAAAAGAGTTGTTTTCTTTCTATTTTTTGGTGATTAATAGTTACCTCAACATTTTCATTGATACTTGCCTTCTTGCATGTTATGTATTACCGTCGGGCTGGGTTGAACCAAGGCACCAACCCTAACCTTAGCCAAGCCAGTCCATGGGGTTGAAATTTTCTATGCCAATCAGGGACATATCTCAGATCAAAGTTGCCCAAAACCAGGTTGCACCTGTACTTGAAAAAGGACTTGAGCATTAAGGTTAGGCGACAGGCAAACACAACATGCATGATTGAAAGAAAGAGCTAGACAAACTAAACAACAGACAAGCAGAAGCATGATTGTAAGAAAAGAAACCGCTGAGTCAAACTAAACTCAAAACACTCAGAACTGTCAGTTGAAAAAAGTGGGGGAGGGGGGAGAAAAAGAAAAGCTCGGAGGGTGTTAGAAACACCAAACATATATTCGAACACCGCAGGCGAGTTGAACTCCAGCCAGAATTTTCAATTTCAGGAATCAACACAATAGCTAATCAGCCTCGGCATAAGCAGTCTCAAGGTGTGCTTGCTCAGCTTCCTGCACTTCCTTCTCAGTCTTTCTTCCCTTCTTACACTTGTAGTAAACACTCATGAATGTCCCCACAGCTCCATACTTCTTCCGGCACTGCTCATAAAGTGAAGCATCAAACATCCTCCAGAAGTTCTTCTCATTCAGCTCAGACACAGCATACTGAGGTTGGTACCCATGGTTCTCAATCAACCAGTCCTCCATCCGACGGACAGCCTCAGATCCATCAAACTCCTCACCCCTCAAGACAGGCCCTGGAGCATAGTAGACCCCAACATCCGTATACATCTGAGCATACTCTGTATCTCCCTGCCTTCGGTGATGCTCAAACCCAGGTTCAGGAAAAATCATAGTTTTAATAGGGGTTTTAAACAGTCGGTGCGGACAGAGCCAGATGGGGTAAACCTGGGCAAGTACGAGACAAAATTTTACTAGCTGGAAAAGACAGATAACAAACGACATAAACATTGCCTAAGTAATAGTCACAAATTGAGTAGGCAAAGCAAAACGAGTGTATTTGCAGCTCATACTAAATCTTTAACAATCCAACCTACAGCAAAGCATAGAAAATACATAGATAGAGAAACATCACAAAATCTCATACACTGGATGAAACAAGAATCACTATATATTAAGATTTCCTACTTCAGCCGATTCTCATATATAAGAAAATTGAAACTTCAGGGGACGAAGTTTTACATATCTGTAACACAAAGTTGTACACTTGTACTACAGTCTTAAGTCAAAAGCAATCACTTCATACATTCAACAAAATCAAATGTCGTAATTACCATTTGGTCACAAATTTTCCAAGAAGATGCAATTTTTCAGAAATAATCATGTTTAAGAGTGGTTGTAACGCTGTAAAACAGTATTAAGTCAAAAGCAATCACTTCATACATCCAACAAAATCAAATGTCAGAACTACCATTTGGTCACAAAATTTCCAAGAAGAAAAAGCAATTTTTTCAGAAATAATCATGTTAGTTATGAGTTGGTAATGCATGTTTGGGAAATTTCGAGAGAGGTACCTCCGTCTCACGGTGGACCCATTCTAGTGCATCTCCAACCTTGTACAGTGGCACAAGCATGTCTTGAATCACATGCATATCATGGTAATAGTTTCTGATTGCTTCACCTTGAGTGGCCTTTAGCAAAGAAACCTTGGGAGGCATCAGCCAACCGAGGGTCCACCTGAACCACCATTGATCACCAAATGGTAGGATCAGCTTGCCCTCCCAGTACAAACATCTTGTGTGCCGGTGGTAGTAGTCTCTGGTAGGAATGTACTCAACAAATTCCCCTTTCTTGAGTGCCGTCTGGGCATGCTGATAAAACCAGGGCTTGAACCACCATCCCACTCTGTTGATCACAGTCCCCTTCTGTTTTGCCTCTTCCTTCGAAGCATATTTTCCAGTCATGCAAACAGCCTCTGTGGGGGTATAGATCATGGTTTCGACAAAATCTGGAACCTTTTCAGGGTTATCCTGATCTCCATCTCGAGGTGCGAAGGAATCCACATAACCTTGGGCAAGATCCTTCAAATTACCCACCACAGGTTTGTATGTCAGCTTCATGTACTCTTTAACAGGTATGAGCTTGATTTCAGCAGCAACAAGAAGCCCAAGTGTTCCCTGAGACCATGGGATTGCATAGAACAGGTCCGAGTACTCATTGTCTTTGGTTGCCCTCACCAATCGCCCATCTGCAAGTACAATCTCATAAGCAACCACAGTATCAGAGAAGAGACCATAAATGTGGGAGCTCCCTTCAATCCCATAACCATTGATGAGGCCACCAACAGTGAGATCATCAAGCTCCGCAACCACGGCAAGGGAAAGGTTCATCGGGACTGTAACTCTGGTTATCTGGCCCATGTTGACGAGGGGCTCAACCCTTGCAATCATTCTCTCTTTGTTAATTTCCAGAATGTTTCGAAAGGCTGAGAGATCAACCTCAAAATGTCGGGCTCGCTTATAGTCAACGTTCCGCATCCCAACAGCAATCCATGGCTTGCGTGCCGTGCAGACGAGACCATCCTTTGATGGGTTTCTCTGCTTGAGGCGTTTGATAACTTTTTCCACATTCTCATCATGTTCCTTCTGACGCTGCTTGTAAGACTTGCAGTTAGACTTTACATCCCCAAGATAGGTGAGGAAGTAAATGCTGAAGGAGATAGGGAGTACGACAAAGACAACAATAATCCACCGGAACTTGACAAAGTAGTCCACCCAGATCTTCTTCCTCTTGGGGCGCAGAGGAGCCTCAAGATCTGACATGATAGAAGGGAAATACGACCTATGCTGCATTGAACAAAACAGGGATTGTAAACTAGCACACTAGCATAAATTCAAGATTCCAAATTAAAATTTGCAAGACGTTCACCAAGTGAACTACCACAGTTGGTTTTCACTTATAATCCCTAGCGGGATATATAAACAAGCAAGAGATGGGTAAACTGAAGAATCCATCAAGTCTATGTTATCATACTCAGGAAGATATGCAATACCATTAGGACTGAATATGTTGACTAATGGCATCACCCAGATGAAACACAAACAGCTAGAAGATGAAATAAATATCTCATTCTGAAGTAACTCGTAGATCATCTGGCTCATGATCTGGCCAGGTCAATTTTTGGCATTGGAGGTCTCTGGCCCCAGCTAATGGTTCATACAAAAGCAAATTCCACTTCAGGAGCATGTTTATGGTGGACAAAAATATGGAAGGTTTTTTCTCTCTGTCCTAACATCACAGAAGGAAAACAGCAGAGAAGAAATGTATCACCAGACAGACCCTACTAGATTGCAAACGACAAAAACAATGCATATTTTGTGTGTTGGAAACCTAATGATGCCTGATCAAAGTTCCTAATGCTTTCGGCAGAAGATGACAGAAATACCAGACACACTCCAACAAAAGTAAAGACCTTATAAACCTATCTTCTTGTTCTTACAAGATGGGGGCAATTATAAAGATGACAAGTTAGAAACAAAAAAAAACACAAAAGCTAAAAAGAAGCAGATTCAGTAAGTATTTAGCATCCTTCACGTCAATTAAATGGAATATTGCAAGTTCTTAATATTTCTTTTGTATTTACAACTGCCAACTTAATCACTGGTATATCTGATGGAGGGCCGGTAGAGAAAGAGAGAAAATCCCTGAGAGAACTCAGAGTTGCAGGGCAGCAAGAGAAAATATCGCACAAAGGGGGGAAGGAGGTCACACGACCTAGTGTTGCACCATACCCGGTGCCAAAACATTCAATTCAATTCATTCTCCAAATCTGTCCAATAACTTGGGTTACATGCCTTTATGTAATAAACTAAAATTAAAACTTGTTTAATTAAATACAAAACTTAAATAGCAGCTCCTAATAACTTCCTAAGTTCTAACTAATGAAATTAGAAACAAAATAACACTCAAATTGGCAACTCCCTACTTGTTTAACAACTAACCAAAATAAAAGATGCATTAGTTCAAAACACATTAGAAAGCATTGCTCCCAGAATCATATTATGAAATCAACCTAAATTATCTTTGAAAATACTGTTAATATGAAAAAAAGATGTATTAGTTCAAAACACAGCAGAAAGACATGAATACCTTCCTCCATGAATTGGAATACAAATCCAATGGTGGACCAGAAGCCATATTATTAACTGAAAAATAAAACACTTCTACAGAACAAATACACTTCAGAGAAAATCAAATCAATAAAGTAAAAGTAACAAAATTTAGATTCTCTAAGAAGCAGCTAAAAGGTTCAAGTAAAGTGCAATGATGATTGAGGAACATCAAACAAACTCAGCTTTATCCCCTCTTAATGAGTAAAACGAATAGGAAAGCTAACCCCTTTTAGTTGGTTCAATTGTTTAGCTAAGTTGAGTAAGTAACGGAGAGTTGCAAAAGTGCTTCAGAATCTTTTCAGTACACAGTTAATAGCAGAAGAATCAGAACCAAAATGACTAATTGACAAGAATCCCAGACTGGAAGGAGAGAGGAGACTGAATGTGCTTGTGCTGGTTGTGAGAGCACTTTAAGCGAAGAAAGAGCCTAACTAAACTTCAACATCAAAACATTTAGAAAGCAGAGGGATGCAGCCACAGGTAATCTTGCAAAAAAAAAACTGAATTCCAAACCAGCATGACGGTTAATCAGCCTTGCTTTAAGTCACTAAGCAGAATTAACTTTCTGTGCCTAACAAGACAGCTTTGCAATAACATTAAAAAAAATAAACAGTGATAACTTTTTTTTTTTTACTGATCTGAACTACAGCTTCACATTATCAAGGGCTAAAAATCATAGTAAAATAGTATAACAATACAATGTACAAAGTTTCAATGATAAGTACATACACAGTGAAAAAAATTTCCACAACGTACAGAATTTCAGAAAGCAAACAACACAGCAAGAATTGATGACGCATCATAAACATGATCTGCGTGAAAAGATATCAAAACCGTGAAAACTGGTATGAGGAAAAGACCATTGGATCGCTTTATCTTCATAAAAATCCAGACCAATCGTGTGCAAATGGTTCACCATTTGCAACAAATCTCAAGATCAAAGATCTAACATCCTTTTCACTGCGGGTCCCTCTTGCAGAGGTCAAGCTCATCAAATCATGATCCACACGCCTTAAAGATCCTCAACTGGTACGATTCAAAACAAATTTGTCTCGATGTGTATGATTATGGAAGTTAGACGATAGTTTACTAAACCAAAAAGCATCTCACAACAACAAAAATCACTGAAAATAGCTCAAAATTAATATCAATAGCAGGTAATGTCAACATCAACAAGAAGAAAGAAAGAAGAATTACAACAGAAGCTTACTTGTATGGTTCAAACAGTCAATAACTCACAGAAAAGGGAAAAGTGGAAAACATTTTCAGATCCGAAAAAGCTAGTAACAAACAATTCCAAAGCAAGAAAGTACTTTAACAAACCAGCTACCACGCAAAGAACAACAAAGATTCAAAGTTTCAAACTCAAAACGACTAGAAATTAGTTCAATCCGGCAATGTGACTGTGAAATACAGATCAAAAATAAGATTGAAATCCAAGAAAGCTTGAGTTACCTCGAACTAAATGCAGCCTAAAAACGGCAAGATCGAGATCAAAATCGTAAAAGATCCAACATCACAAAGATCTCGAACAGAGGAGTGAAGCAGATTAAAAAGGGGAAGAGAAAGGGTTTGGGGAGACGAAAGATGTGAGATTTATTAAGTTTATATAAAGAATAAGGGAAGGGAAATGGGTGGGGGAGTGGTTAGTGGAGAAACCAAGGAGAGAGATTTCCCTGGAGATTCGCTCACCGTCTTCGCTGGCATCCAGTGTCATGTGAGAACGTGAGAGAATCTCTTCTCATTATGTTACTTGAAACGGATAACAAGCTGTTTGTATTTTGTAACCTCTCATTATTGTCTAAATTAGACAGCTAATTGGTTTTGATATGTTGAGGGTTAATTAAGTCATTTCACTTTAACTATATTCCCAACAAAAAATAAATTTCCATCCCCCTCCCCCTGTGTTTTCAAAAATTTCAAATACCTCCCCTGTATTTTGACAAATTTGACAAAAAGTATGACTCCGTCAGATTATGTCCATTAAGCTTTCAAAATATTTTTTAAATACCCAAATCACCCCTGTAGAATGTAATGATCATTATACCCATTAGAAGATAAAGGGCTATCTTCTTCACTTTCGTCTCTCACTTGTAGATGTTGAAGCAGCGACTAGCAACAGCGAGTGGCGCTGAGCGATCGACGGTGACGAACGTCAACCACTTGCAATCATGTGACGGTTAGCGACAGCGATTGGAGGCTGCAGCCTTGTCTGTTCAAAATACATTCAACAGGTTGTGGCAACTCAACGAGCGGTGAACATGCCCACTTGCAATCGACGAAAGATGTACGGCAAGAAGTGCAGCGATGAACGGTGATTGGAGACTATGGCAAACCTAGGCTTAAGTCTATTGTTCTTCACATAGTTAATCGTGCTCAGGTTTATCTCCCAACAGTTAGAGTTTTTTTCCTTTTTTTGCTTGTTTCTCTGCTTTGGTAATGTAATTGTTGTTGTTGTTGTTTTTTTTTTTTTTTTTTTTTTTTTTTTTTGAGCTTGTTTATCTGATTTGGTAATGGAATTGTTGGGTTTTGAGCTTGTTTCTCTGATTTGGTAATGGAATTGTATGGTTTTTTTTATTTATTTGTTTCTCTGTTTATTGATGGAAATTAAATTGTTGGGTGGGTTTTTTGAGCAATTTGTTTCTTTGATTTGTGTCTTTGTTCTATTGTTGGTAGTGAAATTGTTGGTTTTTTTTTTGGACTGATTTGTTTCTCTGATTTATGTCTCTGTTTTATTGTTGGTAATGAAATGGATTGCTTTCATATTTAATTCCTTTGGTTGTATTACTTATTATATTTGCATTGTACTCCTTGTCTTTGTCCAGCGATGCCTGTCGTGGTTACCACAAAGTTTAATTAGGGTGAAAAAATGTTCGGAAAATACATTGACCCGGATAGGTATGCATACTTAGAGATGGTTTCTGACATTTACAATTCAGTTCTTAAGCATATTCCTAAAGGACAAAATGTCACCTTCAAGATTAAAAATGTGTCTGATGTTGGAATTGTTCATGAGGTTATAGATGATAGTGCCATGTTGATGTTGTGGGGTTTGGATGTAGTGGATGTAATCAAATTATATGTTTATGATCTTGAAGTTAGCAATGGTCATGTAGACAAGTATTGGGTGATTGGTTATCCCAATGACATTGTATACAGAGAAGACCTTAATGAGGGTGATGAGACAGTTGGTGGTATGGCACAGAGAGTACATGATAGTGTGGGGATTCGTAGGGAAAAACAAACAATTAGAAGGCCTACTGCTGCATGCAAAGCTATCACTAGAACAACAAGTGGTGGTAGTAATGATTCTGTTAGGTCAACAAATGCTTTTGCAAATGCAATTGACAAAGGGAAAGCATCTGGTAATGCTACTACTATTGTTGTGAAAGGAAGATTCACTGATATAGGTGTTGTAAATAGTATTGATCCGAACAGGGAATCTAAGATGTTGAAGGTTGCTAATTCTGATGAGTCACATCATAGTTCTCGCTCACTGAGTTCTAATGAAGATTGGGGTCAAGAAAGTGGTGACAACACTGATGATGAAAGTGTTAGGGATGAAAATCAGTCTGATGGGACTGATATGGAGAAGGGGTATGAGGGAATCAGTGATGACAGTCAAGGTGCTATATTTGAGTCTGATTCTAAACATGATGATGTTGATGTTGTTGGTACTGGTAGTGATGCTAATAAGATAAACATTGTGGAAGGTGCTACATTTGTAGATGTCAACCATTTCATGGCTCATTTACAGGATTTTGTGATTCAGGAAGGGTTTTAAATTGTGAGATAAAAAAATGAAAAAACAAGAGTAACTGTTATATGCAAGGAAAAGGGTTGTACATGGAGAGTACATACTTCACCAATAGTGGATGGGATCACATATATGATTAAGATATTCAATCCAAAGCATACATGTCACACCCCGTTCACACAGAATCGGACCGGTGACCGGGTTAACACCGGTTAATCCAAACCTGCCAGGATCATCTGATACAGTATCCCACCACAGCATACACACAACTAAGAAAGTGTTCATCAGTTCAGCGGAAGGCTTAATTTACCTGTAAATATTTTCATTATACTTGATACCCAAATTGTAATACATAGTTAAGTACATGTGGGCCCGTAGACATGATATTTACACAAAAGAATACAATTTACATATCAAGTACACAAAAGGGATCATAAAAAACACAAAGGGTACAACTCAGCTCGGTATCAAAAGTATAGCTCAGCTCGGCATCAAAGGTAAAGCTCAGCTCGGTATCAAAAGGTAGAGCTTAGCTCGGTATCAAAAGAAGAGCTCAGCTCGGCATCAGAGCTGCAGTCCCACAGCACAGCCCTCTCACGAGCAATCCGTGCCGTGCTCTAATTCCTAGGGGACCCACCAATCCTCTTCAGGGAATTCAACTGTGGGGACCTGCAAAATCATCTAAAAGAGGTGCACATGTGGGATGAGCTCACTAGCTCAGTAAGTGAAAAGAAGGACCACACAGCAGTCCACACAACAAATCACAACCATATGCACTATATGCTATGCAATCCATTTTAATCACTTCCACCTAATCAACATTACTAAGTCTTTGGTTTAGTGCTACTACAACCACAGTGCGCGTATACTCCGGGTACGAGCCGCGAACTCCATCCCGCGATACACCCATAGGGCTATCGGAGAAGGCCCATCATGAGTACTCAGAAAAGTAAAACATGCTGATCACCGGCTCTCAACATAAAGTAAATGACAAAAATTAAATGTGCTGACTCCAGCAATTTAAAAGCAGTACAATCCCTCTTGAATATACCATCGGGGTTTTCGACTGTCCTAATGACCACTTAGGCGTATGTCAAACCGCCACAGTGACCCGATAACTGCGACCACTGCTTCCCCCTAAATGGTAACCCGACACCTCAACCCCTGTTGGGAAGGGTCGTAGCACGGGAAGGTGATAATCCTACACCACATGCTCCTATATGACATAGTAAGATTGCATAGTGCCTCTGCGTCACATTCCATGAGCCACCAATGCATTCGTTTCCAAGTCGACTACGGCATCTAGTCTATTAATGCATTATGCAAAATAATGTCAACATTCATCTCATAAGCACATCATCATTTAACATTGAGAAAATAATCACAACACACATGGCATAAGATAATGTGAGGATGGCTAAGCTACATATAATTTGCATGATGACATGACTAATCTAGATACAATGGAATGATGCACAACAAGCCTTAAAATAAGGCTAAACGTCCTCTCCCCACTTACCTGTAGTGTACAAGGACTCACGCTTGGTATGGGTGAGATCCGGTGCGAGAAGCGTAAGATTTGGTGAACCTATCATAAGTGACCGGGGTTAGCATTTCACCATTTTGGGATCAAAATTAACATGATCCAATGACAAAATCATGTTTAGAATCCTAAAAGAAGGTTGTACGTCCGTTTTGGGTCCATTCGGATGTAAAAATCACGTTAGGAGCCTCTCGGGTGGGTCGGACAGCCCACCTGTCATGACCCACCAGTCAAACCCACCGATCATGACCAACGGGCAGGTCAGCCTACCGATCGGCCCGTCGGTTGGGCCCGAGGGTCCTGCTAAGATTGGCGGGTAGGTTGGCCCGTCGATCGGCCCGTCGGTTGGCCCCGAGGGTCTGCCCTCTCAGGTAGGTGTCCTCAGGCGGGCCATTTGGCCCGTCGATCTTGGCGGAAAAATGCCATTTTCGCCTGAAACCTTCCCCAACCTTTGGGGAATCAAATGGGGCTCTCCCTAACCCATTCTCCACACATTCAAGGTCTCATCAGATAGTTTTAACCTAGATCTAGGTTAGATTTAAGGAATGGAGAGCCATCTTACTTTCTTTGCTCAAGAACTCCTTCAAAACCCCAAAATCACTTCAAATCACCAATGCTTTTGCCAACCTTGTAAACACTTCTTCAAATTCTTTTAAAATCAACACATAGATCATCTATTAAACCTTAGATTCATCATCTCAAGGGGGATTTACAAGACCTCAAAAAACTCTACCCAAATCAAGGATTTTACTTGGGTATGGTGAAAGTTTAAGGAACCTAGCCTTTGCTCACCTCTAAACGTAGATCTCGTATTGGAGATCACTCTTTCGGCGTCGAAATGGGAAGATCAAACCTCGACGTCGCTGAAATCCATCTCTTCTTCCTCTTCCTTCTCTTTTCCTCTTCTTTACCTTCTTTTCTCTCTCCTCTTTACTCTTCTCACCAAACGTCCGGGTGTCATAAATGAGAAAATGGAAAACCCATAAATGTTATTTATACTTTCTAAAATAACTAAGTAACCACATGGGTGGGTCACTCAGGTGGGCGGATGCGCCCACCTGTGACCACCCACCTGAGGGCCAAAAATTGGCCAACAAGTGGGATTTTGATGGAATTCGACTCTCGACATGAATCTCACTCTCGACATAAGGTATATTATACGTATGCGCTTTAAGATACAGCTACATACCTGCTTTATCCGTACATGGCCTTATGATATGTGTATGTACATGGCTTGGGTATACCCGTCTCCTCTGACACTGGCTCGGACTTATCTGACCAACCTGTGTTTAAGGTCACCCTTGCCATCATGGTCCATAAGGAACCCGCCTTAACTCTTTCCAGTTCGGGTCCTGCATGGTTAAACCGGGTCAACCGTGTAATCATACCAAGTTTAAGAAGTAGGGTATTACAATACATGTATTAGAGACTTAGACAATAAGTCCGCTACATCAAAGTGGATAGCTGAGAAGATTGCTCCATCACTTAAGTCTAAGTCAGGCTTAACTGTCAAAGATTTGGTTATATCTGTGAGGCAAAATTTCAAAATCAACATTCCTTACAAAAGGATGTGGAGGGCACATAATATGGCAATTGAAATAAATGTTGGAAAATATAACCTATCTTATGTAAGACTTCCTAATTATGGGGATTTGGTTTTACAGAAGATGCCTGGCAGTACCTTTAAATTGCAGTATGCTATAAAGAAACAAATGATAGAGAATCCTAAGTTTTTGAGGGTGTTTGTTGGTTGCAAACCATGCATACAAGGTTTCAGTAAAGGATGTAGACCATTTATAGGTCTTGATGGCTGTCACCTAAAGGGTAGGTATGGTGGAGTGCTTTTGACAGCCTTCTCTGTTGATGGAAACAATGCTTTGTACACAGTTGCTTACGGTGTTGTTGAGGTTGAGTGTAAAGAAAGTTTGACTTTTTTCCTTGAATGCTTACGTGAAGCTCTTGGAGATAGCAGTGAAGACTTGTCTTTGACATTCATGTCAGACAGGTAAAAGGTAAGTTGCTGCCATTCTATTTAAATATTCTTGGTTTTTATATATTGGAATTCATTACTCATCATAATATGACATTGGTGCAGGGATTATCTGATGCCATTATTACATTTTTCCCACAGGCTCATCAGAGGGTTTGTTGTAGACATTTATATCAGAACATCAAGTCCAAATATCTAGGTATTTTATTAATAAACCATTTTTGGGCTAATGCACGTGCATATACTATTGTCCAGTTTGAAAAAGAAACGAAGACTATCAAGGAAATTAATTCAGAAGGATATGACTAGTTGGATATCCAACCCCCCAAGATATGGTTTAGGCATGCATTTGACATTAGGGCTAAGAGTGACCACATTACAAACAATACCACTGAATCTTTCAACCAATGGATGTCAGAGGTAAGAGATAAGCCTATATTGCGTGTGATTGACGAAATACATATTAAGATAATGGAGAGATTGTACAGACATAACCATTATGGACTTGGTTATGTGTATGAAGATCCCGTCACACCTATGGTCAAGAAAAAACTAAACAAGATTCTGCAAAAGTCTAGAGATTGCATAGTCCATTCATTAAGTCCAGTTGCATTTGAGGTGACAGATTTTCATTCTAATAGATTTGTGGTGCATTTGATGGATCGAATGTGTGGTTGTTGTGAATGGGAGTCTACATGATTGCTATGTCTACATGCAGAGACAGTTATTTCACATATGCGATTGAAGATTGATGATTACTGTGATGAATTTTACGGTGTGAAGAAGTATATGGATACATACGAGGATATGATTCAACCACTTTCAGATTTAACTGATTTGAGTTATACTCGCCATACCGGTATGCTACAGCCTCCAGAACTTAAAAGAAGGACAGGAAGACCGAAAAAGAGTAGAAAAATAGTAGTGGATGAGCCTCCTGCTAGTGAGTTCAGGAAGAGGTCTTCAAGCGTAAGATGTGACATATGTAGGAAGACAGGCCACAACAAAAGGACATGTCCGAGAGATCCTAATACAGAAAATCGGGTATCAACTGGTGTGAAGGTATGACTAATTCTTTTGAATTGACATTGCATATTTTTTAGGTTACTAATACATATGTTGTCTATTCATATGTGTAGAGAAAGCGAAGGGGTGGTCATCAAAGGAAAGATATCTACAGCTCGCAAAGAATGACAATGTCACAAACAGATGTAACAGGCACACAAGATACTATACAGTAGAGAACAACAACATGTTTGATAGCCAAGTATGAGAGGAGGAAAGCGACAAAAGCAAATGTAGCTGCAGATGCTACTAACAAATAAATGACAAGATCTTTATGTTGTGGGTGATTTGGTATTCAGTTAATGAGATGGGGTCTGAGACTGTTAATTTTGTATCCCTTTGTGTGGGATTTGAAAATATGTTTAAGTTTGTATCTAGTTTTAAACAATGGAGTTATGTTTATTTTTTGGATGTGATTTCAAAAACAACGGCGTGGATTTTATTGTGTGTGAATTGAAAACAATGGTATTATTTGTGTGGATTTGAAAGATTCAGTTGTATTATGCAGTATTGATATTTACCATAGGTTGAGTATTAAATGGAAAATATTAGCAAAAGTGCTATCAATTTTTTTTTTTTAAATAGAACTTGTCACAACAAGGTCCTTACATTAGCATACTTTTCACACATAATAAGACGGATGTAACCTACATTGCAATGGATTTTTTTTTTCCAATTCTTAACTAATAACAGTAAATAAAGACCAATAAGAACACAAAGTACAATCTTCATAATTCCGTAAGACTTCTTCAACTACTTCACTCTCTTTTTCAAAGCACGCATCTCTTCATTCTTCAGTTGTTTTTCTTGACTGCTTTCACCCACCACTGTCTGAGAATTGTTCTGAGGATTACCACCAATTATTGGCAGTAGGTTAGAGGAATTTACAGGTTCACACCAAGAGAAAAATCCACAACCATTTGGTGCATATGGGCAACAATAGTATAGGATGTTCGGATTCAACCTTGACTCTGATATATGTACTAATGCCCTCTTGGATTTTGACATTTACATCGGACATTGATAAACTTCAATGCAGATGCATTACTGTCATTAACACTTGATGTTGATATAGTCTAACTACAAATTAAACATAGAAATCCATAAGTTTGAAGAATAGTAGACATTACTGTCTTGGATGGTAAATGTTTGTGTATATTATTACATTCACAGGTATATAAATAAATGGAGGATTTCACCTCCAAGCCAGATAATGAAGGTATTAACCGGTAGTCTTATTTTTACCTGCTAAAAAATAATCATATAATCCATTTTCTGTGTAATTCATGGACAGATCATGTCATAATAAAGTTGGTGATATCTAATTGATGCAAACCATAATTAATGCAAGTATAATGTTGCAGGTGACTGAATTTCTAAAAACCATCCAGAAAAAGAACAAAACTGAAGGTGGGGAAGAAACAATATGAGGAAGAAGAAGTCTTCAGGAACAAAACCATCAAGCGATGCGCTAATTGCTCAGATCTGGGTAATTCACCAATGGTGCTCAGGAAGAGGTCTTCAAACTCAAACCCATTTGAGGAATTAGTGCAAGGAAGCTTCAAGCACAATGTGACTATTTTGAAACAAAGCAAGGAAGAATAGTGCGGTGGCGAAAGGGACAACGAAAGTAAGTCTCGCTATTCTCTCTCACTGTGATTTATTTGTTTTGGTTGAGGTGGAGAAAGGGACAATGAAAACATTTGGTTTCAGAAACATACATCACACTATCACAGGGCAGTGGAGATCCGCTGGTCCCTTCGTCACTGTCGATCTATTATACCTCGCCGTCAGTATCTCCTTCGTTGTCGGTATCTCCGTCACCGTTTGAGTCCAAAAATCCCTACCGTGGTGATGGGGTGAGTGGAATGTTGAATGTGAGGGTTCGACTATAGGGATTGGGGTTAGAAGGATAGAGATCAGGGTATAATTAGTAATAAAATTTTTGGTAAAGATAGAAGGGTAGAATCGTATTTTAACATCCACAACTAACAGTTTACTAACAGAGTTATCTGATAGGGAGGTATGTGAAATGTTTGAAAACACAGGGGAGAGGGTGGAATAAATGCAAACTAGAGGGAGGGGATATAAATTATAACTTAGATACAGTAAGGGTAGTTTCATAATTTCGTATTAATAGTGAGGAAAGGACATTTATTGCCGACCCCACACCTGCAACCCCCCCCCCTTCCCCAAGTGTTTTTTCCTTGTCCTTCTCCTTCTACGGCACCGGCTCCCCATCTCCCTCTCCCTCCCCCACCACATGTTGCGCTCAACGCCCCTTTCCTCCATCCTACCCTCATTCCCAGTTTTAAACATTCGAACAAGCGACGCGGTGGAGCTGTTCATGATGGACTTGGCGGTGGCGGTGGCGGTGGCGGTGGCTGTGGCGATGGCGGTCTTACAACATGAAGAGGTTTTCGTCCATGTGGTTTCTTGCTTTCAAAACATGACAGAAAGATTTCCAAAAAAGGCTTCTAAACATCCCAAATGTGCATTACAGCACAAAAAATGAGCAGGGTAGCAGAGATGAAAGATTTTCCAAAAAAGGCTTCTAAGCATCCCAAAATTGTATTACAGCACAGCAAAGGAGAGGGGCAGCAGAGATGAAAACAGAAAACCACCATTTGCCCATTCGAACCCAGAAGCTACTCTCATCATTTATTATTATTCTCTGGCTTATTGGAATCCTCTGATTTTAAAACAGGGTTTTGCAGTGGAAAGGGTTGAGTCATTGAGAGGGATTCAAGAATCCTGATTTCTTCCAAATGAGTTCCGTCTCTCCTCGGGTTTCTAGGATGAATTTCTGACAGAGAATCAACAAAGGGACACGGGCAGCGGAGGGGGAGGAGAGCGGAGGCGGTTTCTTCTTTCACTGAGTTGGTTCAGCTACAGCACCGAGACTTGCAACCATAGAATCTCCTCCTATTGGGAGAACCACATTCCTTTGCTCGCAATGGCCCTAGAAGAACCAAGCAGCAGCAGCGATGGCGGCCCTGCCCCATTCAAGCCACTGACTGGGGTATTAAAAACACTGAAGCTTGTGGTTGGGGGAGGGGATGGGAGAGAGAGGGAGAGCCGGAGGAGAGACGAAGGGGATAGAGGCCATAATTCCCATTCTATCCTTTTAATATAAAGGATTTCATTTATTTAATTCCATTGAAACTGTTAAGTGTGAAATTACGTAACTTACCCATCTATTGAAAACTAAAACAAGTTATTCTGAGGGGCAATTAGAGTCTGGTTACAGGTTTTGCTTGGTTACAAAAGACAGACCCATTACGAAAAAGTTTATTTTAAAGATTTTTTTCTCTAGAAGTTACGGTCAGCATCTCAAAACACTGAACCGGACAATTCGATTTGGATTGGAATCGGTCCCAAGAACTTATAATCGGCCCCTCTTATCTAAGGGATTCTAGTGTTTCTTGGCATGAATTGGTTATGTTGAACCAAATGAAATCGGCATTGTTCTCTGCGATTTCAACTTGAATTGGTCGATTCGATTCTAGATCTTTTAAAATTGTGCTTTGGATTGCAAAAAAAGAAAAATATATTGTTGTATTTGTATTAAAAGAAAAATGGATTATTACCCTTATAGTTCATCCTCAAATTCGGATGAAATTTGGCTGCTATTTAGGTGTATCGACAAAGTTCCTGCTACTCGGTCTCCCAACCAAAGAAATGAAATCTTAAAAGGTACTTTAGAAAATATCAAAACCTAAGAGGGTATCTGTGAACCCAAGAGGAAAGTGAATTATTCCATTTCTCTGGTTGTAAACCTAAGTAACAGAAACTTAATTGCTATCCAGGTAGCAACAAAAGTATTTCGCTCAAGTTCCATGTTCTAGTATCTTTTCTTTGGTAAACTTTGAGCAGGTTTGAGCTAGAAAAGACCCTTAGTCAAGGTCAAGCTAGGCCTGACTTTAACATTAGATAGATGTTTCGACTTCTTCAATCTCGATCCATATGCATATACAAACAGGGTCTATGTAATTGTATTCCACACTATTGTATATTGTTTTATTTCAAATCAATACATCATATCTATGTGTTTCAGATCCTACGGTGCAAAAGAAACCTCTAAAAGATTCCTATATGGGGTGACCGACCAGAAGACCCCAACCCTTATTTTATATAAAATTATTGTTTTTCTTATTGATCGGCCTAGGTTATGCATCTCTTTCCCCTCCCCATGGCCAGGGCCAATAAAGCTTAGCTTGGCCAGACTTAACAAGACCAAGGTTCGATTTTCGAGCCCTCAGTTAAAATCGAGCCAAGCCCGGACCTAAGGGCATTCCAAATTATTGGAGTAAGGTTTTAAGAAACCTAACCCAACTCGACTTTGTTTCATCCCTACTCCAAGTTCTAATATCATTGTAACTTTTCTCAAATCATTACCATTTCTTCACTTTTTTTGCACATACTGTAAAGTTTGTAAAATATATAAGCTAAGACTAGCTATGCTAGGTCCCATCCCTTCTGTTTGGAATCTAGCTATTAGGAGACATGTCCGATATAGAGAAAAGTGCCCCATGTGATGGAAAACCTAACTTTTCTATAATGGTATTAATACGCTTGAATTAGCGACCCATTGAAGTGAGAACATGTGGCATCCAAGGAAGGGATGCGTGGCGCCCAACCGAAAAATACCCACTACACTGACTCCGGAGATCAGAAGAAGGAGGAGACTTGAGTCCCCCCCAACTGATAGAGGCGTGTGAGGACTCTAACTATGTGAGGAGGAGGAGATACCCGAATAGGAAATATTCCCCACGAAGATAAGAAGACATATCCCAGAAGGACTCAAAAAGAGGTAATCCTATAATAAGGAACCCTAAAAGATAGAATGGGTAAGTCAATACACTCACACTATTACTCCTGTGAAAACACTATTCTGTGAGTCTCTAACTTGGGCATCAGAGAACTAATCCTGGAACCACCTCTGGGCCTCTGCCTTCTGTGCTTGTGTAGGATCAGCGCTTAGCCTCGTACAGATTCTCAGCAGTAATAGATTGGCACCATCTGTGGGAACGACAGAGTAATGGTGGGTAAAACCTACAATCATAAGAAAACAAGAGCAGCACTGAGCGTAAATATGAATGAGGGAGAGCCTTCAGAATCTCTCCCCCCCTCGACGGACATCGGTGAAGAATGGGGAAATAACAGTTGGGAAGGTTCCGTGAGGGACTAGCGCTCGGCTGGACATTCAGTGCGTAGAGACAGTAATCCCCCACCCCCTACTATGGCGTAAGAATATGTGACTAAGGAGCAGTTCGATGCCCTTCTGGAGAAGTATAACCGAATGGATGAGGTAATAAAGGAGGTCTCTATGGTCGTCTCTCAGAAGACCAATGGAGCAGCGAGAGGCTCCCATGTCTAGCCAAAGCGAGTTCAAGACGAAGACCGAAGTAGCTTGGGGGCGATAAGATCCGATTGGTATCCTCGAAACCGAGCGACAAGGGAAAGCCCCGCACCCAAAGAAAGGATGTGACGTGCCACAAGGGGCAGGTAAACAGGAAGTGGAGGATTTACATCGACTTCACGGACTTACATAAGGCCTACCCAAAGGATAGCTACCCCCTGCCGAAGATAGACCTGTTCATTGATGCCACTTCAGGATATGAGGCGCTGAGCTTCATGGATGCGTACTCAGGATACAATTAAATTAAGATGTGTGAGGTCGATGTCTCGAAGACATCCTTCGTAATCGAAGGAGGGCTGTATTGCTATGAAGTGATGCCTTTTGGACTAAAAAACACAGGAGCCACTTACCAAAGGTCAGTGAATAAGATCTTCAAGGAGATGATAGGCAAGACCATGGATGTGTACATGGATGACATGTTTGTGAAAAGCCAGAAGGTAAAACACCATATCCGAGACTTAGAGCAGGCATTCCAAGTACTGAGCAATACGGCATAAAGCTAAACCCAACAAAGTATTCATTCGGAGTAGCATTGGGGAAGTTCCTTGGCTTCATCATCTCGAAAAGGGGGATCGAAGCCAACTCGATGAAAATGCAGGCCATCCAAGATATGAGGTCACTGCAGAATGTGAAACAAGTCAAGGAGCTGACAGGCAGAGTCACCGCCCTAGGATGGTTCATGTCCCGGTCAGCTGACAAGTGCCTTCCTTTCTTCAAAACCTTGAAGGGATCCAAAAATTTCGAGTGAATGGTGGAATGTGAGAAGTCCTTTGAATAGCTGAAGGAATATTTAGCGATGCCCCTACTACTGACAAAGCCAAACACTGGGGATACCTTGCAGTTATACCTAGCTGTATCGGCAGTGGCTATAAGTGCAGTACTGATAAAGGAAGAAGGAAGACAACAACGACCAATATACTATGTTAGCTGAACCCTTTTAGATGCAGAAACAAGATACAGAAAGATGAAGAAGGTAGCATATGCCTTTGTGATATCGGCAAGAAAGCTAAGGCCCTATTTTCAATCACACACGGTATGTGTCCTCACGGACCAACCCCTGAATAAAATACTACAGAAGCTGGATATGTCCGGTCGATTGGTAAACTGAGCCATAGAGTTAGGGATTTGACATCTAATACAAACTGAGGACCGCAATAAAAGCATAGGCCCTAGTGTACTTTATAGCCGAGACAACACTCTCAAATGAACCCCAAGAGCTTGTCGAGGCTCGAGTAGAAAAGACTTGGACATTGTATGTGGATGGTGTATCCAATGGAACAGGAAGCGACGCAGGGATCATACTAATCAGTCCTGAAGGATTCAAGATTGAATATGCCCTATGGTTTGACTTTAGTGCCTATAATAATGAAGCTAAATATGAAACACTGATAGCCGAAATTAATCTACCACGGGCTTTGATGGTACAAGAGTTGGTGGTGCACGGTGACTCGTAGCTCATGGTGCTTCAAGTGAATGGAGACTATGAAGTAAAGGAACAAAGGTTGGCTGAATACCTGAAGATGGTGCCAGAGAAAGTGACAGCCTTCAAGGAGTTTGAGGTAAAGCAGGTGCCGCAGGCAGAGAGAATGGCAGCGCAGATGCATTGTCGTAATTAGCCACCTCTGACTTCATGGACCTTGGGCGTTTAGTATATTTTGAGGTATTACCTCAACCAAGCACCAAAATTTCCCAAGAGGTGTTACCCATTAGTGTGAACGGCCCTAGTTGGATGGATCTCATAGTTAAGTACTTGAAGGATGGAGTGCTCCCCGAGGACCAGCACGAGGCGAGGAAGGTACGAATGAGGTCAGCATGATTCCTATTGAAGGACAAGACACTGTACAAGATAGGGGTTCACCACACCAAGTGCTTGGACCCTATTGATGTCGAATATGCTCTCCAAGAGGTGCACGAAGGGATATGTGGCCAATATCTAGGAGCCCGGGCCTTGGCCCATAAAGTACTGAGGCAGGGCCTATTCTGACCACCATGAGGAAAGATGCGGAGGAGTTAGTCAGGAAGTGCATTAAGTGTCAAATGTTTGCCCCCGTCCCTTGGCAGCATGCCACCGAGCTTTCCTCTCTGTCAAGCTCGATACCATTTGCCATGTGGAGAATGGACATCCTGAGCCCATTCCCCCTAGCCACGAGGTAAAGAAAGTTTGTTGTGGTGACGGTAGACTACTTCACAAAGTGGGCAGAAGCCGAAGCACTGGTTACGATATTGAAAAAGAATATGAGGGACTTCTTTGAGAGGGCAGTGGTCTATCAATTCGGGATCCCTGGGGTGATAGTAACAGAAAATGGAACTCAATTTGCTAACCCAATTTTTGGTTTGTTCTATGAGGCCCTCGGCATTGACCATGGAAAAATGTCTGTCGGTTATCCATCGACCAACAGATTGACAAAGGTAACTACTCATACCTTGCTCCAAGGAAAAAAGAAAAGACTAGATGATGCCAAGGGGTCATGGACAGATGAGCTACATAGCATCCTTTGGGCCTATCATACAACTGAAAGATTGGCCACCAGAGAAACACCCTTCAATTTAACTTACGGCACCGAAGCTATGCTCCCAGTTGAGATAGGAGCCATGACCCATCGAGTTCAGTGCTATGATGAAAAAGACAACGAAAAAGGGCTTTGAGCTAATCTGGACCTCCTAAATGAAATACGAGAAGCCTTGCAGGAAAGGATCGCAGCCTAATAGCAGAAGGTTACGAGGCATTACAATTCCAAAGTCCGAAGGAACGAGTTCAGAATGGGCAACCTTGTCCTAAGAAGGGTGGAGGTATCGGACCCAAAGTATCAAGAAAAGTTAGCTCCAAATTGAGAAGGGCCTTACAGAGTCACCAGGATAATACGACCGGGATCTTATCACCTGGAGACTACGGGGGGAGAAAGCGTACCCCGATCATGGAACTCAAAGAAGTTGAGAAGATTCTATTAGTAGCAATAGCATGCACATTTACACATTTACTTAGTCATTGTTTTTAACACTTAATATTTGCTACTTTTTAAACACTTTCAATTTGTAGTGTTTCATCCCCGAGAATTTCGGAGGATTTTTTATATACAAGCTGGTTTATGGTAATCGATTCCAAGTAATAGTTATGATTAAAAAATGCATCTCTCGGTTGGGGGCTCAGGCTAAGACCGAGCTAACTTGATCGAAAGTCTCCATATTGGTTGCATCTCTCAACCTTCGGACATAAAGGAAGTACTCTCGGCTGGAGCCGAGGAAAAACACGACACTTGGTGAAATTCTACTTATAAAGGAGCTTCGGCTTTCATCAGGCCAAGAAACATACCAGGGCATCCTCTGTACTTTGGATAGGCCAAAGCGCACATTATACTTGGGAAAAATTGGCATAAAAACTTCGGTCTTCATCCCTATCTACGGGCCAAAGGCCCCCTGGCAGTCCTACGAATTCAAGACTAAGCGTTGGGAATATAAGAAAGAAAAAGAGAGTAAAGACAATACAAAAAGTAGAAAGATTCATAAGTTCATTCATAAAAAGGGGCCCAAAGGCCGAAGTTACAAAAAAGGCCGAAGGCCAAAGTTACAAAAAAAGGCCGAAGGCCACCAAACTATATAAGTAGGCCTGAAGGCCAAAAAGAATACCAAAGAAGTGCTTCAGAGAGCATCTGTCGGAAGGGTGGCCTCGTCCTCGGCAGGGTTGGGGACATTTCGATCGGAGTCGCCATGCCCAGGAGTCGGAGGGACTTCACGTGACAACTGGCCCCCTCTTCCTCGTTGCCACTCTCCTCTTCTTCTACAACCTCGGTGGCGTTTGGAGCTGCATCGACACCCTCTTCCTCGAAGATGAGACCACTCCCCTCAAAAGATATCTTGGGATGATGCTCGAGGATCCAGTCTCGAACGTCGATAGCACCCATGGTAAACCCAAGAGCAATGGCGTGCTTGACCACCTGCCGAAACTCTTCTGAGAAAAGGAAAGACGTGGTTACTCCCACTAAAAGGGTTTCCTAGTGGCAGTAAGGGGGCTTCTGATACGCTAAAATTAGTCACCTAGTGAAGTGAGAACATGTGGCATCCAAGGAACGGAAAAGTGGTGCCCAACTGAGAGATTCCCACTACTACTATGACTTCGGAGATCTGAAGGAGGAGACTTGAGTCCCCCTCAACTGATAGAGGCACGCGAGGACTCTAACTATGTAAGGAGGAGGAGATACCCGAATAGAAAATATTCTCCATAAAGATAGGAGGACGTATCCCAGTAGGACTCAAAAAGAGGTAATCCTATAAAAAGGAACCCTAAAAGACAGAACGGGTAAGTTAATATGCTCACACCATTACTCCTGTGAAAACACTGTTCTGCGAGTCTCTAACTTGGGCGTTAGAGGACTAATCCCGGAACCACCTCCGGGCCTCTGCCTTCTGTGCTTGTGCAGGATCGACGCTCGGCCTCATACAAATTCTCGACAGTAAAAGGTATGTAAATATCAAAGAAGCACAGTATAAACTTGTGTCCTCAAAAAGAGAAAAGGAAAAAATTGGAGAGAGGGATGAACAAGCTTGTTTGAGAAGACAAAATAAAAGTTTTGAAACTCTTCTGAAAATAAAAGTGTAGAATTTTAGCTAAGGGATTGTTCTCATATTTGGGTCATTCTTGAGGCCATTTTTATGGTATATACATGCCCTTGATCCAACTAGTAAATTGAAATGGGTGCCTTTACATTTGTTTGTTGCTTGTAGAGATGAGATAGTGTTATCTTGTTGATATTTGTGAGGTAACCTTATATTTCTTCAAGTAGTATTGTTCTTCTCTCATTTTTATTACAAATCTCAAAATTGAGGAAAAATCTTATTGATTGTGATGAATTCGAATAAAATATCTCCAACTTTGGATCGTTTCTTGCTCGTATTAGGGTAAACACAACTAGAACACAAAGGGTTTGGTTACCTCTCAGTACCACAAGCACCATACCTCCAATATAAATGGCACTTGATCATGCGTCCCTTTGCAAATCGATTGTTTCCCATAATCAATGATTGAATGAGACTTCGAACAATGAAAGCTATACTCATTCTTAATTCTCAAAATGAAGACAGAGTGGAGGAGTAAAGAGAAACAATAATATTTAAAATGTATTTGCATACTCTAGGAAAAATTGATGCAAAACTTGAATGTTCAGTCATAGTCGAATAACCCTCTCAAGATATATACGTCAAAGTTGAAAGTTGATTCTATGTCGAGCATTCATTTACAGATGAATGTTGTATACACAACACATTGATATATAATCACCCGTATAGACATCAACCTTTAGTACACCAAGCATACAATGCCTTGCTGACCTCTTACGTCTAGGGACCAACAACCCTGACAAATGATCTTGTTACTTGAAACAATTGATGGTAATACTAGTAAGATTCTTTGTGAACAAATTTGGTCACTCAAGGGTTAGAACTCAAAATTCTATTTTTAGATACCACTAGAATTGTGCGAATAGTGCATAATTTACTCCAATTTAAAATCTAAAAACTTAACAATTACTAAATTATTGAAAATCTTTAATTTCGAATAACCCTCTCAAGATATATTCATCATAGTCGAAAGTGGATTCCATGTCGAGCATTCATTTACAGATGAATGTTGTATACCGAACACATTGATATGTAGACAAAAGAGGCATCAACCTTTAATACACCAAACATACATTGCCTCACTACAATAGTAATTAAGGACCACTTAGGTCTAGGGACCAACAATTCTGACAAGACAAATGATCTTGTTGCTTGAAACAACTAATGGTAGTACTAGTAAGATTCTTTGTGAACAAATGTACTCCTTTGGGCCACTCATGGTTTACGAACTCAAAATGCCATTTTTAGATGCCACTAGAATTGTGCAAATAAGGCATACTTTAATTTAATTTAAAATTTTAAATCTAAAAACTTAACAATTGGACCACTTTGGCAGCTACTAAATTATTGAAATCTTTAATTTCAAATGATAAACCTTATTAGTGACCATATAAACCATTATCTTCTATAATAATAAAAGTTTTTCTGCATTGGTTGTGTAAATCCCAACAATTAAATGAAAAGAAAAATCCAAAGTATACTCCAAATGTAATCATATATGCATGTATCTCAAAAATATGGGTTGGTCATTGCAAGTATTTAACAATATAAAAGAACAAAACATTGGCAGGCCATTTATATAAGTGTATAAATACACAAGAAATAAACCATGGGATGGCCCAATAATAAACAAACTCAAAAAAAGGCCAAGTCCAAAGACTAGGCATTTTTAGCACATATAAATAACAGAAAAAAAATGAACTAATAATGCCTAAGTGAGTCTAATAAAACCTATTAAGCACTTTTAAATTAATGATGTGTGTGTGCCTATCTGGTAGGGTCCACCACCTAGAGTAACCATTTAAATGTATTGTATTAAGACCACCTAGGGTATCTTGGTCCACCATGGGTTTGTTTGTAACACTAATAACATATTTTATATAAAAGGGGGGCGGGTGTTTCCAAATCTGTTATTATAAGGAAGGCATAAGTCACTTTAAAAGCAAAAAGAAAAAAAAAGGGGGGGGGAGGGGTTGGACCAGCCTAGGGCGAACTAGCCTGGCTTGGGATGGGCTTAAAGATGCTTTGATGAATACATAATGGGCCAAAGCCAAAAATGCTTAAAAACGCTTTAATGTACAAGCTGCTCATAGAAAGTATGTGGTCTTTCTAATAATTAAAAACTTCCAATATCCATGATTATTTATAATTAGAGGAAAGATTTATAGAGGCACACTAACATTACCTTTATCTTTCGAAAGAAAGAAAGAAAGAAACGAATCTCTCTCTCTCTCTCAGAGACACATGAATCTGACAGGTAAAAAGAAAAGGAAAAAGAAAAAAAAGACTGAGGATAATCTGGGATTGGCCACAAACAGTGAAAGAATAATAACTCAATGAACGATGCTGGAAACTATAACTGCTTTTCAATGTTCTGGCACTTTTTTTTCTTTTTCTTTTTTTCAGTTGAAGTGGGTTGATGTTCTCAACCTATATCTGATATAGATTCCAGATCACCATTGATGACCTTTCAAAACACTATTAAACAGCTTTTAATAGTGTTTTGAAAACTATTAATGCTGGTAGGTAGGGATGCCAATCATAGGGTCTAACGGGCTTTCTCATTTTAAGATTTTGCACCTTGATCAGTCCGTTTAATCAATCGGGATTCATGAGCTAGACATAGTCCGTATAATTAATGATACATTCATCTTTAAATGGGCTTTAACAGGATTTTAAATGTGTTGGGCTTTGTCAGTAGGCTAAGAGGTCTATAAATGGGCTCTAAACATGTCAAGCTATTAATTGGCTGGTCTCGGTAGGGCACCTATGGGGTAGCACCCTTGCATTGGGAATGATCAATTATAATCAGGCTGAGTTAAAACACTACACATTTATAAATCAGGCCGGGCTAGTTTGGGCTCAACTGGATCTACTAGGCCCGTCCTAGAATTGACACTCCTACTGCCATAGCCGTGGTGCCTTGTTTAGTTTTATCTTTGATCGGAGGCAATACTATTATTATTTCTTCTCAACTTTTGAGTTTTTAAGCTTTGATACCACATGTTAAATCTAAATCCCAAGATCAACACAAAGATTAAGAAATATCATCATACAAAATAAACTTTTCCTAGAAAAAAAAATCATATCCAATAAACTAAATACAATACTTACCTGAAGCCATGGAGATGATCGCATACAAGCCAAGCTTAACTTGAATTTCTATCCTACACAACCCTAATCGCAATAGCAAGAGTGCTGGGACTTCTAGATTTGCAATTTTATTGTTAGGGTAGAGACTAGTCTCATATGTAGCCTCTAGGCCTCCTAACCCATCATAGAAAGACAATCTTTGATAAGATTTTTGAATATACCCACAATGCATATATATATATATATATATTTTTTTTTTGTGAAAAACCCACTATGTATTTTAAACCTAAATTAAAGAATTATCTTACATATGGATTACCTTATTCAACTTAAGAATAAAATCTAGTGTGCTAATAAGATAGGCAATGAACCAATTAGAAAACCTATAACATGAGTGTGTGTGGTAATTAACATCACCGTTCAAAAGCATAGGGAAGAAATAATTTGTTTGATAAGCTTTTGAACCAGCACGGTTTCATGTTAATATTGAATAACTAAAAAAAAAAAAAAAAAAAAAAAAAGAAAAAGAAAAAAACCGCTCCCAATTAAAGTCACCTAACATCTTTTACACCTGCGCATACTTCTTTCTAGCTATTGATAACTATTCTTTCAGGAAAAAATTTGGCTGCTTCCTAGTTTCAACCCTCTGTTGGCAGCCAAAGAAATGGAATATTCACTCTCCCTAGGATTCACAAATACCCTCCTAAGTTATTGTATTTTCCAAGATGCCCTTTTAGATTCTATTTTTTTGGCTGCCACAAGCTGCAACCCAGGCAACAGCTAAATTTCGTCATTTCTTTCAATTAGAAACTTCTGTTTAGATAGCATCTAATTCTGCAAGGAATTATCGGTTAACTATTTGAAATTCAAGCCAAAGGGTAGGTGAGATTGGGAAAGTGTATAAGTGGTGCTTTGTTTGTTATATCTCTGAGGGCAAGAGCAGAGTTGAGCCATGTGAAGATAATAGGAATAGAAAGTCTTGTCGGTTTCACTCTGAAGCTCACATGAGTATGTGCTTGGTAAGAAAAGCCAGATGTGTTAAATTGGCATGTAACTAGCTTTTTGGATGACAATAGCAGAGTTGATGAATATATATCGAGTGGTTCTTCACCTCACATATCTTCTATCAGTAGGGTTAGTTGAATAGCTATGTAACATTGTCTATCAGGTTTCACCTATTTTAAGTAGAAAATTTGTTTGCCTTGCCAAATTGATACTCATAGGAGGCATGTACAATGGAGTGCTTAGATCAGGTAGGGAGAATCTCACGTGTAGGCAAAATCGATGTATCATGTCAACAAATTTTTTCAAAATGATGTATTTAATGCAAGAAGCTCCTCCCACTGAGATAATGTACGCAGTCTTACACCCATTTTCCAGAGGGATCCAAATCCTCTCAAGTGCGCCAACCCCTCCAATGTGCATTGAATGATTGGTAGCATCGTGGCACACACCCGAAGTGCCTCCCAACTGTACGATGTGCACTGGAGAGGTTGGCACACTTGGGAGAATCTCATTTTCTTTTTTCTTGCAAAGAGGCTGTTTTTCTACTTAAATCCACAAAAACTAGATTGTAGTGGAGCAATTTACCATTGTGTCAAGGTTTGCCCTCCATGATAACAAAATCTTAGAAGGTTATTAATTTGGCCGAATAGGATGTCATAGTTTGGGTTGCTCTTTGAATTTTTATTACTTCAAAGAAAGCAAGGAGAAAGTGGCCATACATAGAGCTCCCAAGTAAGAGAGCAAAACACTGATTTCAAAGAGAAGGGGAGCCGGAGAAGGAGAAAAAGGGGAGAGGGAGGTTGGGGGTGGAATTAAAAAAAAAAAAAAAAAACTCAATCTTTAAAGTTTTTTTTTTTTGGGTGAATAACTTACCTTAAAAGTTGAATAACTCATAATGGTAAAATGCTCTTTTTTCATTCAACTACTAACAACAAACAAGCATTGTCAAGTTTTTTTGGGGCTTCAAGTAATATGTTCAGTAGTTTGGGATTAGAATAGAAGCATTGGCCCCGGCAAGCCGATATTGTGACCCTGACACAACCTTAATTAGACCGATTGCCTGGGCAGTCAGAAGTCAATAAAATACTAGCTAGTACAAAATAGGTAAATTGTGCAAGATCGAGCTGCCCTGAAAGCAATTAATTCACGCCTTCCTGTAGTACTGGTGTCAAGTAACCTGGCCATAATATATGGGATATCCAAGTAATTATCCCTAATACTTGTTATAATAATAATTATTATTATTATTAATTTTTTTTTTCTGAGCAAATACATAATATCTTAACCAGTATCGTACTACCCTTTGCATACCGATCGAAAGGCATATATGTCTTGTTTCCAAATAAATATCCAGAGATTCAAATCCAAATAGAATTCGAATATTCTACCATTCAGTTACATCTCTACTTACAAAGTTCAAACCAAGCCATCACTAGATAATTATCAAATCCCCTTATAATTACATACATACCTTATTTACCTTTATTAGTGATGCAATTCGATTTATTCACTCCTCCTTAACACATGTGGACCTTAAAGCCAATTTGGTTCACTTAGCACAAGTTGACAAGAAATATACTCAGATGCATATGAGTTGTCGTTCCTCCACATGGCCGGTTTGGTGAGTAAGCAACTTGTTATCAGTTTTTTTCTATGTGGACCCATAGTGGAAATCTTTGTAACCTTTCACAAAAATTATGGGCATGTGAAAAAGGAAAAGCATAAAGTTTTCCTTCATCCACAATGAAAGTGATGTTCCTTAATCAATATCATTCATTGCGCCATGGGCAATGACAACAATAATAATAAAGCTTTATTTCGACTAAATGTGGTCGACTACATAGATTTACGACTAGGCAAGATATAAAAGCAAATAAAAGAAAAGAGGGGGAAAAAAAATAAGAGAAGAAATAAAGCAATGAATACCTTCAAGACATTCCACTTAAAAGTGATCGACAACATGGATATTTGCCCTCCAAACAACTCTATTTAATGTCATATTAGAATCAATCCTAGCTTATGTATGCCTTTCCTTATCAACTCTTCGACCAATGGTCATTTTAGGCATTTTCTTATCTCTTCTAACTTCAATATCATTCATTACGCCAATGGATGGGTGTCAAAAATAAAAAATATCTCCGATATTCAATTAAGAGACTAATAATTAATGATTCTATCTTACAAAAATAAATAAATAAATAAATAAATTAATTAATAAATAAATAATGACCCTAAGATTTTGGGTGAATCCTTCTCTCATGGAGGGAAAATATTTTTTTACCATCTCATATTTGAAGACATGTTGTATCATTAGATGTTCATGGGAATTGTTTGCCATTCAGGGTGTCATTCTCTTGTTAACAGCTTGTGACCAGCTAGTACCAAGGGCCCTCGTTTGCAAGTTACCTTTGTCTTCTTATAAATCTAGTGTACATGGGAATCTACCTTTTTGCTTGTCTGCACTGCTTAATGATCTCCTCCTCAGAATCTCTTCAACCATGGGATCTGACTTCTGATTGACTGAAAAAGTTATTTTTGATCTACACCTTAATATAGTCTACTCACCACTGGTCAAGGTTTTAAAACTTGAGAACAATCACGGGATGGCCAAGATTGATATCATTTCAATATATTGATTCGGATAAGACAATATCAAACAAATCTACCCTTATTTTATTATGACTTTTTACCTTTTTATCATAAATGTGTATTGAAATAAAAAAGGTCAAGATTAAGGATTAATCAAGGCGAATATCATTCCGATCCAATCTGAGTTTTTAGAATCATACCGTCTAATGGAGAAAAACTTTATCCTATAACGTATGTTTCTGTACCACATAAAAGTGGAAGACTGTGTGAATATCCATGTCCCAGCTATGAATGGGAGAGAAAATCCATTTCATTGGCCAGGCCCACGTAGCTAGAAAAGTTCCACCAGTACCAAAATTTATATAAGCTGTCATCAACGTACATGGTTCGTTTGCTGAGCTAGCAACTTATCGTCGGGTTTTCCTGAGTTGGACCCAGGGTGTCACAAAATAACAGTAAACCTCTCACTATCTCACACAAGTTGAAGACATGAATATAAAACATAAAAATAAAAATTTGCCATCCTCAAATTCTAACACGAGTTAATTGTGTCGTTAGGTTTTCGTATCATTTTGAGTGATTTAGGATATATTATATAAAAGAATTTACTATCACTTTCTTACACTTAGTTTATATTTACTAAAACTCTTCTATTTTTTACTTTTTTACTGATACTTCCTTATTTTTTGACTTTTACATCTCTTTCTCATTTGCACTTTTTAAATACCCAAATTACCCTTTTTTTTTTCACTTATAACCTATTATATATTTTTTTAAATTGGTTAGTTCAAAACATGATTTGAATCAAACCACTAACAAGTTATCTCATCCAATCATCAAGGATATTGTAAATTCAAAAATGGATAATTTCGTGTCCTATCTATATCTATATCAGTATCATATATTCCAATCGGATACCACACATTTTTTTAATTTTTTTTTTTTTAATCCTTAGATTGGCTGAGACCAATACCAATCTAATACCGATAAAAAAAATAGATTGATAAATTTGTGATGATGGATGAGATAAAAAAAAAATTAATAATAATAAATAAACAACATCCCTAATGATTGGATGAGATGAAATAATAATAATAATAATAATAATAATAATAATAATAATAATAATAATAATAATAATAATAATCATAATAATAATAATAATAATAAATAAATAAATAAATAAATAATATCTTTAAGGACACATTAGTTAGTCAATATCCTTATGATTGGATGAAACAAAACTTATAAGTGGTTTGGTTCAAACCATGTTTTAAGAATTTGAAAAAAAAAATATAATAGATTATAAGTGAAAAAGAATGGTAATATGGGTATTTAAAAAAAAACAGGGGAGAAAGAGATGTAAAAACAAAAAAAGCAGGAGAGTATCAGTAAAAAGGTAAAAACAAGGGAGTTTTAGTAAATATAGGCCAAGTGTAAGGGAGTGACAGTAAAATCTCCATATATATATTCTTTCTTTTTTGTTGAAAGGGAAATTAAAGGGAATGAAAATGCATATTTTAAGTGATTCATACCAATGTGGTTGGTAGCCTAGTGGTGAAAATGCGTACAACTCATCACCGCTCGAGTTGGCGTTTGCAGATCGAAAATTTCAATTCTTTTTTCCATACAAACAAACTGGGTCCTCTCTTTATCCAATGCACGTTTTATTCTCTTACTCATCACTCTCCACCTACGAATGGAAAGTGAATCAAGTTCTGTACGAGCTGCTAAGGAATCTACCCAACAACCGAGTTGAAATTGTCTGTAATTCCGTTCTCATACAATTCCGTGAAATACCACCTTCACGGGGTGACACGTGTATTGATACCAATACAATGGTCCAGATCTGGTATAACTAATAAAACCTTAAATCAGTGAAGATGCATTTAAATCAGATCTGGACCATTGCATTGGTATCAATACACGTGTTACCCCTGAAGGTGATATTTCATGAAATTGTATGAAATCGGAATTGCTGACGATTTTTTTCCCCCAACAACCTTATCCACATTCCTACAAATGCATGACGTTCTCCTTTTTTTTATTGGTAACAACACGTTCCCTTCTACCCACTTTGCTTGTACTTCTCTTCTCAGTCCTCCCCAGAAGTACCCTCTCAAGAGATAAAGACCAGAGAAACAGAAACCAGAACAAAGGAAAACAAAGAATGGCTACCACTATAGTCCTTTACCCAGCTCCAGGGATTGGCCATGTTGTCTCCATGGTTGAGCTAGGCAAGCTTATACTCCACCACCACCACCACCACTTCGCCGTCGTAATCCTCGTCGCGACCGGACCATTCGACACCTCCGCCACCACCTCTTACATCAACCACATCTCCCAAACTTACCCTTCAATCACCTTTCATCATTTCCCTTCTCTTCCTTTCCAATTATCCCTCAAACCTTCTCCTACTCGCAGCTACGTAGCCATCCTTTGCCACTTCATTCGCCTCAACAACCACAATCTCCTTCAAGCCCTCCAATCCATCTCCGAAACAACAACAATTCGCTCTCTCATCGTCGACTTCTTCTGCCCTACGGCGATCCAAATCGCCGCCGACCACGGCATTCCCACTTACTGTTTCTTCACCTCTGGTGCTGCCTTCCTTGCTGCCCTCCTCTACTTCAGAGCCATCCACAACCAGACCATAGAAAGCTTCAAAGAGATGAAGATGAAGCCCAGTAGCCATCTTCATTTCCCAGGATTGCCCTCCATTCCTCTCTCTAGTATGCCAGAAGTTATGCGTAACCCAGATGATGAAGCTTACCATGATGGGTTATACATTTCTGATAATCTTCCTAACTTGAAGGGTATTGTGGTAAATACGTTTGCATCCTTGGAGCCTAAGGTGATCAGAGCCATTGAAGATGGATTATGTGTCCCAGATGGGCCCACCCCACCTGTTTACTATATTGGACCTGTGATTGCAAACCCTAAAGATCGGATTGGAGATGGAGAAGCTATGTATTCCAGATCAGATTGTTTGTCATGGCTTGATAACCAGCCGAGTCGAAGCGTTGTGTTCTTGTGCTTTGGTAGCCGTGGATCGTTCTCCCTAACTCAGTTGGAGGAGATAGCTGTTGGGCTAGAAAAAAGTGGTCACCGGTTCTTGTGGGTGGTCCGAAATCCATTGTTTGGGGATAACATTAAGCAAATTCTTGAACCTGTGGATCCGGATTTGGAGCTTTTGTTGCCGGATGGGTTCTTGGATCGGACCAAGAAGAAGGGTTTGGTGGTGACTTCATGGGCACCACAAATTGAAGTTTTGAACCATGAATCGGTTGGTGGATTTGTGACTCACTGTGGATGGAACTCTGTTTTGGAATCGGTGTGTGCTGGGGTTCCTATGGTGGCATGGCCGCTCTATGCAGAGCAGCATATGAATAAGGAGGTTTTGGTGGAGGATATGAAGTTAGCGATGCCGATGGAAGCGTCATCGGAAGATGGGTTTGTGAGTTCGGCTGAGGTAGAGAAAAGGGTGAGATCGTTGATGGAATCGGAAGAGGGTAGAGTACTAAGAGAAAGAGGTAAAGATTTTAGTAGGAAGGCCTTAGCCGTGTGGGCCGAGGATGGTTCCTCTTTTACTACTTTCACTGAGCTTGTGGAGTCATGGAAGCTCTGATGCTGATGTCTCACGAGTTTAGGTCCTCCTTCTATGTGGTGACTTTCTCACATGTGATCTCACTGTTTGTTCATTTTTTTTTTACGAATTAGGTTAATGTTTGATTGTTCAAGCCTCTAAACCAATAATCTTGAATTGTATATGACTGTTATTTTGTGTTCTACTATTTTTAAGAGGGTTCAATAGGTTCATTGGGTATCCCTTTTATGGTGTAATGTTCTATTTCATTCCAAGGAAGTTCTTTGATTTTATCCATCAAGAAATGTAGTTTCTGTAATTCTATCATAAGAATAAATAAATTGTGATTTCCATGTTTGAAAAGTCTTCGTGATTTTCATGTTTCTAAAATCCATGCATGTCCTAAAAGAACCAGCTCCAACAATGGAGAGAAAAAGAAAAGGTTGGGGGGGAGTAAAGGAAAATACAAGCAAAAATCGAAATTCAGATTAAAAGGCATAGCGCAAATCAAAGAGAAGATTTAGGCATCGGACAAAGATCTATAGATAAATCTCAAGTTGATGTGACATGATGATTCCGCATGAAGGAGATGCACAGCCTGATAGAGAGCTTGGAGCGCACATCAAAAGTGATGGAGCTTTGTGTTTGGGTTCTACAGTTACTTGTCCAAAGCTTGATATTGCGCTATTAATTTCTATATATGGTAAATTGAAGCACAAAAACCAAGCTTCCGAATGGAGTCAAATGCAAGACCTACCATTAAAGTGGTCCAGGATCCACTTCCTCTTACTATCTAAGGATCCAATGCTCCTATGATAAGGCCAATACCAATTGTTAACATGTGACCAAATTCACATGGAGGGAAGGGCACTCAAAGAAGAGGTGGAGGTTTTAGGGGCATTTTCACGAAGACAACTAAGGTGGGGGACTGAAATTACTCATTATTGGTATTGGTACTAAAGATAAACTTTAGGTTTTCTTTCTCATGGGCCCCGGGTCATAATGCAGTTGAATGAGAACTATTCAACTTTCATTAAAATTAATGAAAAATACTGAACATCACGGCCGTGTGAGTAGCCCCAAGGAGGTAAGAAGAGTCTAACTCAGAACCACACGCTTCCTGAGATAAAAATCCCTTGCCAACTCAACTATCACTTTGGGGTTACCACAGATACTTTATAAAATAACTTAAGAATAGACTTAAATGTATAGAGAATAGTAAAAGGCTCCCATGGCTAGGTTCATGTATATTCGTTCATCCATTCAGTCAAAGCTTGGCAATCAGTCCAAACTCCAAAAGACAACAGTTGTGGCTCCCAACTCTCCTTCCTTCTAAAATCCTTGGAGCATTCCCCTATCTTAAGCTTCTTGAGCACTCCCTATATAACCAAAGTCCATAGAAACAGTGGTAGAAGTTTTCCCACATGCAATGACCGAGGCCCATCCAACTTCATATGTTTCTTTAACAAAGCTTTTGTCACATAGTACAAGTACCATGGTGCCAAAGAAGGTGATAGCCATGTAGATTCATTCTCATGGTTCAATCATTCCCAATAAAACGTGGTGTGTTCGAATTCTTCGCTTTTACTCGAGAAGGGGGACCACCCTCTAAGTTTAAGTATTCCTCAATGGCTGATAGCGTACGAGTACCATAAAAGAAAGGTGAAAAAAACCCTAAAAGCATCTCATAATAGTTAGTACGATTTAAGTGGTGAGGCATGGGAGGGGTGAAGTCAAACTAATGCTGAAACAAATTCAAGTCAATAATCCATTTATCAAAATTCGTCATAATCAAAGAAGGATTTGGCCAACATTTAGATCTTAAGAAGTAGCATGTTACGATAAAGAAGTTTTGATGTTGTAAATTTAGCCAACGTAGCTTCATTATAATTTGGAAAATAATTTATGGGATCAGAGTATGGTGAGGCAGCCGCTTCTTGAGAGCCGTGGGGTTGGAATCCACGTATACTATAGACAGGTTCATAAATAGAAATTGACTGTTTTGTTGGTTTTCTTGTCTGGACTTATGATTCAGATTTATCCTTCTTGTGGTTCAAGGTTTTCAGAGAATCTCTTTTGAAGGAGTGGCTATCTATTAAGAACTCAATTCATGATGGTTTCTCTCATTTTAGTCTACAATTCACATCAAGCAATGGAAGATGATCATAATTTTTTATTTTGTTTTTTGGTTTCGGAGTTGAAGAATTACTTCCATTTGGATAAGCAGATTGAACTGGGCGAGCATGTGACAAATTGCATTAATGCAACATATTGGTCACATGTTCAAACCTTGAAAACATACTCTGCTGCAAAGCAAGGGGGTGAGGCTGCGTATACTTACCCCCTGCCAAACCTTGCAGTAGAGGGAGCCTTGTGCATTGAGGGACCCTAATCCAAGATATATATATATATATATATATCTTTTAAGATAACATCTTCTATGTTGATAAGGCAATGTAAGCCATATCAGCTTACATTCTCCCACTTGAACTATATTGCCATACCCCTAGTAGACGACGTAATTTCTAAACTTGATATATGATCATACAGAACTTAAACAAAATAACGTCACTACCCTTCGATGTATGAAACCATTTTGTCACAACTCCAGTTCTCTTTCGTACTAGAAAATAATCTCTCTAACAAGCTCATTTATTAATCCTCTTTTTTTAGTTTGCATATCAGTAAAACTGTTTGAGATCCCTAAATTGGGCATCATCTACAATAATATGAACAATTTACATAGGGATTTCAACTTATGATTGCTGGGAAAAAAAATCAAAATTTTCTGCCGTGGAACAAATTCCACTACCAGTAACCATATGACTCTACATAAAATGGATGAAGGATAGATACAGTTGGTAGTGAATGCAACCAAGTTGTGTCTTCAAATCCTGCTACAAGTGAGATTTCATCTCAATCTGCAAAGGGGGAAAAAATCATAACTGTTAGCCAACTCCACCATCAAGTAATGTGGGATAGAGACATAAAAAAAAAATAATAAAAAAAAATTAGGAGTTTGCGGTTCTCAGCCAGATTTGTCTTGAAACCAATATTGTAACTACTGATGTCATTTAAACAGTTTGATTGCCTGTTGTTCTAAGAATCCATAGTCAGATGATTCAGCCAGAATTTCAAGCAGGGAAACCAATTAGGAGTAATAGAAGGTGATCCAGAAATCAAGGAATTGACAGTATAGAATTCAAATTAAGGAAAATAAGTGAAACCAACAGGCAGAAACATGCAGAGAACCATAAAGAAGATTTTAATCAGATCTGTAAACCAAATTTAGAAGAATCTGATCACAGAACTTCAGGGTAAGAGTATGATCTGGACTGATGCCAGAACCCAGATATGACTATGGCAAGATCATACAAATAAGCAATAAAGGGTATCGCAGGTTGGAAACACAGAAATAGATTACTGAAATAAAAACCCTCTACATGTGCGCTTCAGATCTATTTCCTTTCTGATCACTAAAATTCATAATTTTTCATAGATGCAGGGAGGGATATTATAAGACCTTAAATTTCATTTTACTTCGCATCCAAAACCCTTTGCTATGAAACGTAAAATAAAAATTACATGTAAAATATATCATTACTAAATATAGTAAAAATTTAAGTAGTTTATACAATCACATGTGGTAATGATTACAAAAGTTTCCTTTTTAAGTTTGAAAATATCAAATTCCTTCCCTTCAAATATCCCTTGCAACCAAACATAGCCAACAGCTCATATCAGAAAACAAAAGTTGAAAAAATAGTTGAATAGAAAAAGGAATGGGAAATACAAGGGATGTCCAATACAAGGTGGGCAATGTGATTGAGCTGCTCAACCAAATTTGACGTGAGGCAAATCAAGGAGGAACCTATGTATCCAACAATTCAGATTGGTGCATGCAAGTTGGCCATAATCATCAATGAGGTGAGTTTTCGAGAATTACCTAGTCCAGTAGAACACTGAAGAAAGGTTCTTCCAAAGTGCATAGGGAGCCCATCATGGATTGAAGAAGCTCGAACCACCAACATTGATAGCTATTAGAACTGCTACACTTGTAATCACTGTAAGCCATACTAAAGCAGATCCTGCAAGCCACAAAAGAGCAGTAGTAGCATATGTCAGAAGACCGAAATCAATGGTCACAACATTCTCATGTACATATGTGTTTACATATTACCAGAACCACCATCCGAGTTGGCAGTACGACCACCTGATCTTGATGCAATTAATTCTGGGTTTGTAGCATTTTCATAAAGCTTGGGGTTCCCTGTTTCAGAGGACACTATCCCTTGAAATTCTTCACTAACGAGCAAAGCTGCTAATACATCCATAAAGGGCTCTTTTTCCATCCCCTCTAAGGATTCCCATTGGCGCCGTTCGGACGACACATCTGCTTCATCAGTGTCTGACATCTCATCATCAGAAGCATCTGTGTCTATGGACTCTGCCTCAGTCCCGTCATCCTCTTCATCCTCAACATATGCTTTATATGTTAGTCGAAGTAATATTTCTCCAGAAGATCCCCTTCTGAAAACTCCCCAACCTCCTTGCAGTGCAACAATTCTGTCGGTCGGCACAGTGTCTTGAAGAGATCCTAGCTCAACCTGGAGAATGTAAAATAGTGTGAGCATCAACTAAAATGTGTGCGAGAAAGAAGTCACGTCTGAAATATGTACTGCTAAAACCTAAAATATCTTCTATGGTCAGATATTTACCACATATAGGTCTGTATACCATAGCTATTGTTTCCATTAACAAGGAGATTGACCCAGAGGAAAAGCAATTTCTGGGATGAATCCTTTAAAAACAATTTGAAAATAGAAAAAATTGATTTCCACCACATGGTATAAGCCTCAAAAGCATTATACAATGGAGCCTGAGTTAACAACTTGTATTGTTAAGTGTTATTAGGTGTTACCACTATTCTAACTGTATCTTTGGTAGCATGTAGCGAGTTGTGGGAAAAGTAGTAATTAGTTGATTTAAGTCATGTTCTTATTTGTAAAGCACAAACAGTTAACAAGGATATTGACCCAGAGGAAAAACAATTTCTGGGATGGATCCTTTAAAAACAATTTGAAAATAGAAAAAAATTGATTTCCACCACATGGTATAAGCCTCAAAAGCATTATACAATGGAGCCTGAGTTAACAACTTGTATCGTTAAGTGTTATTAGGTGTTACCACTATTCTAAGGGTATCTTTGGTAGTATGTAGCGAGTTGTGGGAAAAGTAGTACTTATTTGATTTAAGTCATGTTCTTATTTGTAATGCACATACAGTTAACTATATATGCACTATAGGAGGTATTGTACTCTCTCTCTCAAATTATTAGATGGTATCAAAGCCCAGTTGATCAGTCTTCCTTTTTAATTTGATGGCTTTTAGTTTTTAATGCTTATTTAAGTTGTTTTACTTGAATTATATGTTCTCTAGTACTAAAGATTGTGTGGAATAGCCCAGGGTAGATATTGTATACAACATAGATTACCAACCTAGGGTCCGAAGTCAAACTATTTTGGGTGAAAGAAAGAGAGAAAGAGAATATCAATGATATATGATTCCAATATATATGTATGGTCTATGAATCATCTCATAAAAAACAGTGTAATAAAGCATCAATTCTATGCTGATTTGTCCATTTGTGAATTGTTAAAAGTTAATGTTTTTATTGTGTTTAGAAGGCCTAAAATAGGTTGTCGTACAAGTTTCAGAGCCAAACATGCATGAAACTTTCTGGAAAAAAATACAAAAGGTTTTGGCTGAAATTTTGGTTTTGGGCCTGACTGAAACTGAAACCTCAAACCATGCTAAAATGTCAGAGGAAAACTTCCAAAAATTCTAGGTGTGATGGGGGTCTTTTCAGGTCTTGGCCAGAACAGGGCATGGTGTCAATTTAGGTATGTTATGTTCTAGCAGGAAATATGGTTCTAGCATTGGAGAACAAGTTTCAGAACACACAGAACCAAATAGATATATAAATCAAGTTGCAGGACGCTGAAATTTGCTTAAAAAATATAGCATTCACATGTACTAATAACAGAGAATATACTGGATGATGATCTGACCTTAGCATTAGAAATCACAGAAGGAAAAGGATAGTGTTAAAGTGTCTAGGTTCAATGTATCTAGACCTGTGACTCAACCTAAAGCCAACTGTAACCCTAATCTCTTATTATAAATAAAGGTGGCCTCTATCATACTAGATAAGCAAAATCATCCACTTATTTTGTTTATTTCAACTTGGTATCAGAGCCAAAACCCTTAATAGTTTTTTATTTCCCGCCGCCACCCCTAAGGGTTCGGCCTCCCTTGGTAAAGCATGGTTGACTGAGCCATGCCCCGCAACTGGCCACCTAACCCTACCACATGATTTGTCGATGCCCTTCCGTCACTCGCCACTACCCCTAGTGCCTCCCGCCTAAGCCGCTAATCCTAGCGCCACCCCTGCTGCCTTGCATCTCTGATGAAGAATCGAGGCTGAACCGGGTTGACCCTTTGGACAATCTCGAATGAGATGAACCAAGACCGGTTGGATTTTTGGGTTCAATAGGATCTTTTAGGATTTATTTTATTTGGGAAAGATTTAGCTATTTTATTTTCGAGAATATTTGCAATCTTTTATTTTTATAATTGTTAGACAAGTAGGGAGTTACCAATTCGAGTTTTACTTTGTTTCTAATTCTACTTGTCTAGATTTTAGGAGATATTAGGATCTTTTAATTCTATTTCAGTTTAGTATTTAATTAGGAAGTTTTAATTTCGGTTTGGTATAAAAAGGCATGTAACCCCAACTTCTTAAGCAGAGAATGAATTGATTTGGTTTATTGTTTACCATGTTGGTAGGTCGTGTGACCTTTCTTCTCTCCCCCCCCCCCCCCAACTTTGCAATTTCTCTCCTTCGAAAACTTCTTTTGTCTTGTTCTTCCTATTTCTCTCTCGTGCTCTATTCCTGAGTGACCTAACAGCCCCCATCTAAGTTGATCGATCTAAAGTTCCTAAATCCTTTTTCTGGTTGAGAGATAGATACCTGCAAGTAGAATCAACTCTGCTGCTTCCGCCAGTAAGATTAGCAGCTTTATTCATGTACAATGGATTGTTGGGTCTGGGTTCTCATTGATTTCAGTAGGGTTTTGAATCATGAAATCAGCCCCAATTGGATTCTAGCTGAGTAAGCTTTATCAATCGAAAGCAGCAGGGTTTCGGTTGGGTTTTCTATCGCGTTTTGTTCTCCAAAATTACATAAAGGTTGAAGAAGACACTTCTTCTTCATATTTGCACTTAACCCCTTCCTCTGATATTCCCATAAAGCCCCTAATTCTGGAATTTTACTTCAGTTTAACCCCTTCACCATTTTAATTTCTAGAACTGAACTTTTTTTTGGGATTAATTCCAGATCTATCCCCATTCAGCTATTTCACTCTAAAAGGGTTCTAAATTGCACCAGAAATTACAATATTGCCACTGATTTCCCAAGGTTGAAATTGTTGTTCTTTTGTGGGCCCATGAGCGATCCAATTCCGATTTTGGAACCCAGATCTGCATGTCTCCCTTGCTGCCTTGCGTTGCCCCCTGCAGCCCCTGCTGCCTGCATCGCCCCCTACAACCCCAGCTGCCTGCATTGCCCCCTGCACCCCCTGCTGCCGGCGTCACCCCTTGCAACCTACGCTGCCTGCGTCGCCCCCTACAGCGCTCGTTGCGCGCCTTCAGCACTACTGCCATGCTGCCCACTTTCAACGTCTCGCGCCTCCCTGCAGTGCTGGTGCCGCCTCTTGTGCCTCCACCATTGCAACCCACACTACCTATGATCTGTTGATTGACTATGTGCCCTAGTATGCAATAGTAGCCTGATCCATCTACATTGACCTCTTCTCCGACACTATGGCTGATGGTGACAAAATCGCCGCCATGGTCGACACTGGGAGTGGTGAGGCACCTCGTGCTAGGGCTTCTGTCCATCACCCCACTCTCCAAGCAGGTCCAACAAAGCCAAATGGGTCTAATGATCTTCCGTAGGTGTGCTAACCTACCGACCATAAGAGGTAATCATTTTTTGGGATATTTGACTGGTGACACGCCTCAGCCTCCTGAAGGTCCTACTCTAAACACCTGGTTGGCCCACAATGCACTGGTTATGCATTTTCTGCTCAATTCTATGGAGCCTACTATCAGCTCTAGCTTTGTTCTGATGAACTCTGCTCAGGTACTTTGAAAGGTTGCGGAATAGACCTATGCCCAGACTATCAATTATGTATAGATTTATGAATTGCGTCGTTAGGTCCGTGAGACATCTTAGAAAGATTTGTCCGTGTCTGCCTACTATGCTAGCTTGAACTCTCTATGCTAGCAACTCGACTTCTATTACCTTGTTCCCATACCAAAGCTTTCCAAAAGGAATGGGAATGGAGCGTGTTTATGACTTTCCAAAACGCATACAATCTGATCTGTGTTCAGATCCTTGATCATGACACGTTTCCTACCTTACTACGGGCCTATAATCTGCTCCAGCATGAGGACCGTCGTCGTTTTGTTATGATGCTGACAGTGAGTCCCCCACACTCTGCTTTGGTCTCTACTCCTACTAGTGTTAACTCTTCTAAATATACCAAACTCACAGAGAACCAGTTAAATGTAATTACTGTGGTAAACCTCATCACACTAAGGAGATATCTTGGACGCTACATAGTCACCTAAAGGGAGGGGGTCGTGGTGGGAAACAAGGATCTACCTAGCCCTAGGCTCATCTCTCTGAGATTGTTGATAAATCTGTTTTTGGCCCTGATCCTCCACCAACAGGTAGGTCTTCATTTGTGTCTTTCTCCTCGGATCAGCTACAGGCCCTACAACACATGATGTCCCACCTGGGGACACCAACCCCTACACCTACTTCCCATCTTGCTTATTCAGGTATTTTCCATGTTTCTACTTCTTATTGTCCCTCTTGGCTTTCTTGATTCCGATGCCTCTGAACATATAACTAGCTCATCAGACTTGTTCTGTTCGTATCTCCCTAGCTTTGGTAAGGAAGAAGTCTGGGTTGCCTGCCAATGGCTCCTTATCCTCTATTTCTGGTAAAGGTTTTGTTCAATGCTCCCCTACTATTTCATTATCTTTCGTTCTTCATGTTCCCAATCTTTGTGCTAACCTGCTTTCTATTTATGGTCTTACCATTAAACTCAATTGTTGTGTGTCATTTTATTCCACCCATTGTCTTTTTTAGGATCTGGTGATGGGGCGCAACGAATGGCTATGGTAGGGTATAGGACGGGCTGTACTATCTGAAACCAACCCCCACTAATGTGCACACACCTCTTTCTTCTCATACTCTTCCATCTTATAGTGTCCTTCAACAAGTGCACCGCTGGCATCAGTGCCTCTGTCATCTTTCCTTTCGCACTTTATGCTTATTATTTCCACGATTAATAAAGCATTGTGGGCGAGCCTGTGGCACAATGGTTAAGTTTTACTATTGCAACATGTTGGTCACAGGTTCAAAACTTGGAAAGAGCCTCTTTTGCAAAGCAAGGGGTAAGGCTGCGTACACTTGTCCCTCCCAGACCCTGCAGTAGCGGGAGCCTTGTGCACTGGATTGCTCTAATAAAGCATTGTAGTCCTGATACCTTTCATTATGAAACTTGTGAACTTGCCAAACACACTAGAACTTGTTATTCTATTTCTTTTAACAAAAGTGAACGTCATTTTTTTGGTTATTCGTTCTGATGTGTGGGGTCCATCTCGTGTTGTCACTCATGATGGTTTCCAGTGGTTTATTTCATTTATTAAGAATTGCACACTCTTAACCTGGGTCTTTCTTATTTGTCATAAATCTAAGGCGTTTCAATGCTTCCAGACCTTCCTCACCATGATTCGGACCCAATTTCGTGCCAAGGTTCGAATCTTATGGAGTGACAATGGAACTGAATATATTGATGTTAGCTTTCTCCAATACCTTGATAGTCAGGGGATTGTTTTTCAGACCTCTTGTGTTTGCACTTCAGAACATAATTGTATTCTTGAGTAGAAGAACCGTCATCTTTTGGATGTCAACCGCTCCCTCATGTTTACCATGAATGTTCTGACTTCTTATTGGAGAGATGCAGTCCTTACTGCTGCCTATCTCATTAACAAGATTCCCTCCAGTGTTTTGGACTTCAAGATCCCTGTTAGCTGTCTCCTAGACCCCTCCCTTACCTCTCATCTCCCACTTCGGGTCTCTGATTGTGTTTGTCATGCCCACAACTCTACCCTTGCACATAAGCTTGCTCGTTCTTTCCATTGCATTTTCCTTCGCTACTCCTCTTACCAAAAGGGCTACAAATGCTACCATCTCTCCTCTTGCCAGCCCTTTATTACCATGGATGTTACTTTCCATGAGTTTGAACCCTATTTTCAGTCACCTCTTGAGGGGCAGAATGCTATGTCCGAGCTTACTTCAAGTCCATTTGTCTTTGACACTATTTGTCTTATGTGAAGTATGTTTGTCTTAAGGGGGAGCCACCCCTCAAGCAAAGTAGTAAATGGGGCTTACTTACATATTCTCACAGAAAGAAATAGCCCACAAGCGACCCACCACAGCCATTAGTGCTCCTAGATCCACCTCTCGTGTCTCAGTCAGGTAATATGGATCCTCCCATTGTTGTTACTGATTCTACTGATATTCCAATTGATGTTAGAAAAAGAGTTAGGACATGTACTAGGAATACTATTTCTAACTTTGTTTCCTATAAGTCTCTGTCTCCATCCTACCGAGCCTTTGTTTCCACTGTCTTTTGTTTCCATTCCATAGGGTTGAAAGATGCTATGGAGGAGGAGATGCAGGCTCTTTAGAAGAATTGTACTTGGGAGCTTATTCCTTCTCCAAAGGGAAAGAAGCTTCTAGAGTGTAAATGGGTCTTTACAATAAAGACCAGGGTAGATGGCACCATTGAGAGGGTACAAGGACATCTTAGTTGCCAAGGGCTTCACTCAGACCTATGGCATAGATTACCAAGAGACCTTTGCTCCAGTGGCTAAAATGAACTCTATTCGAGCTCTACTATCCTGTGTTGCCAACCTTGGGTGGAATCTCCAATAGTAAGAAGTGAAAAATGCCTTCCTAGATGGTGATTTGGAAAAAATCTGTATGGAGATCCCACCAGGTTTTGAATCACCATCTACGGTCGGGAAAATATATTGGTTACAAAAATCACTTTATGGCCTAAAGCAAGTCTTCCCGGGCTTGGTTCGGTTGATTCCTCAAGGCTATGGTACAATTTGGTTACAAGCATGGTCTCCAAAAGGCGAGATGGCCCAACTGGCAAGGCAGAAAATTGACCAAATCTCAAATGAGATTTTGAAATCTTGCCCAGATCTCGCTAAATCTCACCAATATCTCGCCTCTCTACTTTTTTAAAGAAAAAACACCAAGGAGCAAGGACTGTGGTGCTTTCGCTTGACGATCTCCAGTCCTACACTCCTTGAAGCTTAAAGAGTAGAGAATATTACCTCCTCATATATTGGTTTCCAAAAGGCGAGATGGCCCAACTGGCGAGGCAGAAAACCGACCAAATCTCGAGCGAGATTTCGAAATCTCGCCAAATCTCGCCTCTCTACTTTTTTGAAGAAAAAACACCAAGGAGCAAGGACTTTGGTGCTTTCTCTTGACGATCTCTAGTCCTCCACTCATTGAAGCTTAAAGAGTAGAGAATATTACCTCCTCATCTACATTTGGAGTTACTTTTCTTACATATGATGTCTTTTAAATTCTTATGATCATGTTGTGTCATGTGTTGATTGTGGAATGTGGATTGTGGAATAGAGCATACTAGCCTAGGGTCCAAAGAGTCGAAGACTACTTACATAGGGTACGAAGTCAAAGTACCATTTTGAGTTTGTTTTTTGCAAATCTGATGTTTCCATTGTGTTTAGAATGGCTAAAATAGGGAAAATACACAGTTTCAGGGCCTACAAAGGCCATATGCCCACTGAGATCTACCAGCAAGTCGACCGCCCGAAAAATACAAGATTTCGGCGAGATCTCTCCAGATCTTTTTTTTTGGGATAGCGAGATGGTTGGCGAGATCGAGTTTTAAAACCTTGGTTACAAGCAAAGTCATGCTGATCACAATTTATTTCCCAAACGTGATGGTGGTAAAGTTGCTATTCTTATAGTTTATGTGGATGATATCGTGATCACAAGAAACGATGATGCTGAAATTTCCACGATCAAAGATTAACTTGCAGCAGAATTCGAAATTAAGGATATGGGGCCTCTCAAATATTTCCTTGGTATTGAAGTTTCTCAATATGACAAAGGCATTTTCATCTCACAAAGGAAATAGGTCTTTGATATTCTTAGTGAGACAGGTATGCTTGAGTGTAAACCTGCAGGCTCTCCAATTGAGGCTAATCATCATCTTTGTAGTGACAATGAAGATCTAGTTGATCGAGAAAGGTATTAGCGATTTGTTGGTAAGCTGATTTATCTTTCTCACACCTTCCTAATATTGCATATGCCGTAGGAATTGTGATTCAATTCCTCCATGCTCCACTATCTACTCACCTTGAAGCAATGTACCGTATCCTGAGACACCTGAAATCTGTTCCAAGAAAGGGACTCTTGTTCTTGACCAACAACAATACTAGACTCAAGGCCTTTACTAATGCTGATTGGGCAGATTCTGTTGATGACAGTCGCTCTACTTCTGGTTATTGCACCTTCCTAGGTGGTAGCCTTGTTACTTGGAGGAGTGGTCTCAAGGTCCAGTGCTGAGGCTGAATATCGTGCTATGGCTCAGGGGATTTGCGAGCTTATCTGGCTTCCGGTTCTTCTCAGTGATTTGGGGATTGCGATTGCTGGTCTTATGCAGCTCTACTGTGACAATAAGGCTTCTATCAGTATCGCTCATGACCCGTTTCAACACGACCGGACAAAGCATATTGAGACTGACTGGCATTTCATCAAGTTAGCTTATGTGTTCACGGAAGGTTTATATTGTAAGGTTTTTTTCATCCTCTACTCCACAAGTTGGGCAATTGTGATACATATTCACCAACTTGAGTGGGAGTGTTAAAAAAGTGTCTAGGTTCAATGTATCTAGACATGTAACTCATCCTTATGCTAACTATAATCCTAGTCTCTTATTATAAATAAAGGTGGCCTTTGGCATATTAGACAAGCCAAATCGTTCTCTTATATTTTTAAATACATATTCAACCGAGAGAACAAGCTCCAATCTTCTAGGCCATGACCCTGGAACTTCCACAAAGAAACACCACACAAGGTTGCTATCCTGCAACACCTCAATTCTTCATCCATTCAACTCAAAAACCACTGCTTTACATAGCATATCAGACCACTAATTTATAGACTAACCCCTAAGCTTTCTATTCTTAGCACAACTCATACATTAGAAACTTTCTAAATTTCCTAGACTTGAGCATCAAGGTATCTGAAAATAGAAGCTTTCTAGAGTTCCTAAAACCAGATTCAACAGTACTCTTACAAAATTATAAATAACTCAAATCAGAAAATATGGATTCGTGGTAGCCTAAACCAAGTAGAAAACAGAAACTAGAAGTAAATGTGTGCATGCACCAGTACCCTCATACTTGGGCGTATAGAATTGACCCATTAAAACAAAAAGCCCAAGAATAGTTAGCCCATGGCCAATATAACCCATTGGGGCTTTGAATTTAGACTTGATCAAGCCCAATCGACAAAATTTGCAGCATTTGCCTGCATTGTGATTTTTTTTTCCTGGGGATCGGGGTGGGGTGGGGGGGGGGAAGGGGGAACCCTTAACTAGAAGCCAAATGTGTGTTTTTAAGAGAGAGGGAGGGAGGGAGAGAGAGAGAGAGAGAGAGAGAGAGAGAGAGAGAGAGTTAAATGCCATTATAACATCTCTTCTGGGGATGGTTGTTTGCACAACTCTCCAGGGTATTTCAGCACATTTTGGAAGGATCCAAATCTTCAAAACAAAACCGGAATTTGGGATTGAACAAAAAGTCCCAATCCTTACCCTGTTTTACAATCCCAAATCCTTACTGAACCCATTTTGCAATCCTAGATCTAGGGTTGGGATCCTAGATTGGATACCAAACGGATCCAAATGGCTCTGATTGAAGTTCTGGGCAGGATATGAGAGAGAGAGAGGGGAAAGAAAAATATGCTAAAATGCCAGCATATCATCTCTTCTGGGGATGGTTGTTGTTTGCACCACTCTCCAGGGTATTTCAGCACATTTTGGAAGGATCCAAATCTTCAAAACAAAAATGGAATTTTGAATTGAACCAAAAGTCCCAATCCTTAACTAACCAATTTTGCAATCCCAAAACCAAAAATCTCAATCCTCCCATTTTGCAATCCCAAATCAAGGGTTGGGGTCCTAGATTGGATACCAAACAGATCCAATTGGGTTCTCATTGAAGTTCTGGATAGGATTGTGACTGGATTTCATGCCAAATGCACCATAAACGAATACAATCTACCAAGAGGAAACAAATGGCTACTTCATATCTAAACATTTTGCACATTAACATCAGGGCGGTAAAGCAAATTTTTTTTTTTTTCCTTGTATGAATAATCAGGGATCAAACAAGTGCAAGAATTAAAATTGAACCAAAGAATAAACCCAAGAAAATATAGAAAAAGCAGGCCACACATGTTTCAAATCTCAAGATTTCATGGACTTCTTTTTTGGTAGATTCAAAATTTCATGGACAAATGTTCTTAAGATTGACAATGTTTACCTCCCCTGTACCTATGGTCAAATCTGTGAACCCAAGGGAATCCTTCACTTGAATGTACAATTTCTGTTTTCTCGGATTTGCGACAAGCATATGAAAATCCTGTCACCATGCGAAATTTAGACATAACTCATCACAGTTTACAACCTTAGATGAAAAAAGTTCTGCTTGTTGAACAGTTGAAGGGAAAAAAGCATGAAACACAAAAAATATGATGCAGAAACAGTACACTTCACCTGATTCCAAATTGGCTCTCCAGGTGGCCCAATGACAGTGGTCTGACTGTTCTTTTTACTACGGATTAATTGATCCCCCAAGCTTAGAACAACATAAGGATCTGTCTTTCCTGACAAGATATTTAAAAATAAATAAATAACTCTTAGTGGTTTTTTTTCTGGTAGGCATACTTAACAATTTGTATGCAATATTGGACTTCTCAAATGGGATCAAATAAAACTGGATGACTGAAAATTCAACTACCCATTCTATGCACAATAACATCCAGGATAAGGAGCTTTCCTCAAGCCCTGGACAAACTCATAAGAATGTCACTCCCTTATTAAGCCAATAAGTCCATAGGGACCATGTCCTAAATAGCCAATGGCTAAAATGGTGGGATCTGGGTCTAGAATGGAATCTATATAGAGGTGGGGACCACACTCAAACCGGGGTCTGTTTGGAAGGATTTAAAAAATTGGGACAGAACTATGATTTCAGGACAATAATGGACTTTTTTGAAAGGCTAAACAGAATCTGGAATAAAAAGGTAATTAGATTTGGACAGGGGGTTTTCTGGAATTTTAAATCAGGATGGGGCTAAATTAAAACAGAAATTGGGAAGGAGGCCCTTTTAAGTAAATAACTGAAGAACATGACCTTATGTGTAAATAGAAAAATTGCTCTTCTACCCTTCATGGCAGAACAGTAAACAGCGCTAAACCAAGTCTGATTACAGGTGAGAGATCTCACCCAGAGTAAACCCAGTCAATTTGAAATTGTAGGACGAGATTCCGAACCCCGAAACCTCTTGAATGCATCCCACATTCGCCCAGATTAGCTGTTAGGAAAAAAAAATATCGGCAAGTGGACCCCGGTGGAAGTTGCAGGGTTAGTTGTGATTTCTCACTTATATTTCATAGAAGGAATTTTTCCTTAGAAGATAAGTCTAGGGTTGGGGTCCCCTAAGAAGGAGTGACTCACACCCAGAATCCCAGGCCACATCGAGTTGGTATAGTGAGTCTGAAGGCCTTTCTGCTCAGCCCAGCAGTACTCCTAGTAGAAGGAAGAACAACGAGAAGATAAGGAAAACAAAGGAGAAAAAGTTGGAAGGTCTCACCGTAGGTATGAAGAGATCAGAGAAAGAAGGGGGAAGAGAAGCAATTAACCAGATCTGGTTGAACAGGACATGCAGGTTCAGGCGGTCAGCAGCTCAACAGCCATAATTCTTGAGAAAAAGAAACTAAAATTTCAATACTTCAACTTAATCTGATCAATGGGAGGATGTTTAAATATTTATAGCTGCCAATAGATTCCCTATTACACTTGTGAAACTGAAAAAATAAAACTCAATTCAAGACTCCACCACCTCTATTGCCAGCAAAGCAATAGCAATAAAGCATTGAAACAGGATTTCAATCCAGTACCTATCGCTAGCCTCTTAAGACCCCCACTTCAAATCAAATTTCAAATTACAAAATAACCAAATATATAATAAAATTCCCAAGCTATCCTATAAGAACCAACGGCCAAATCTAGGCCTGGGCTTCCTAATTGGATCATGTCGGTTCAACCAGGTTAATGTTACTGTATCACTAAATCTAAACGCTACCACAAAAATAAGAAGAAGAATTCCCATTAGAAATTTAATATGTGAATAAAAAGGATACCGAAGAAAACATAGGCAAGCTTTTGAGCATCTACAAGAGTCACTGATAGTTCTCCAACAAAATCTTTGTTTCCTTCCTGAATTTCTCCAGTTCTGAAATAATTTGGAATAGGACCAACTGCTTTCCCCTTCTGGATATCAAGGACAATCTTCTTCGGACGTACAAAGAGCCGAGGCAGATCCTCTGTCAAAAGTTTAGTCAAGAACCTAGGGAGGTGCATGTAAACCTTCAAAGTTAGGAAATGGATAAACAAGAACCAGGCATAGAAAGCCATCAAATAATCATATAAAAAGCATCCATAATCACCATAAAATATTTTTTCCCGTACACTGCAAAAACACATTGCTACAACACACCGCACCAAGGATTTAAGTATGGCTATTGGGTATCGTATAAGAAGGGTGATTTTAAGAGACGCATCACATCAAAGAGAAATAAGATACGCATAGAAATGATCAAGAAATGCATGAATCTTGTTAGGATAAATATAAAATACAGTTTTGAAGCATAAAACACTTTATTATGCAATATATAAATATAGGGAAAGAGAACGCTACATCCTGGCAACAGGTACACGTCAATGGGTGCAGCCATTGGGAGGGTGGGTTGGGAGCATCTCTAGCACAGGGCAGTGCAGTCTTTTTGTACCCGCTGTGTCAAGGTGCGTGTACAAGCTGGAAGGGGTAGCGTTCTTTCTTCCACAAATATATATATATATATATATATATCAGCTTGATGCAAGGATTTGAGTCATTTTCACCTAATCTAGTGATGCAAAACCCAAAAAAAAAAAAAAAAGGTTTGAGAGAAAAATAGAGATTTGCAACTTTACCTCCTTTTTGCCCAAATTTGTCTTGATCCATGGTTTGAGCACTATAAATTCCCAAAACTTGTTAAAATCGTGAAGATTAGGGTCTTTTTATGTTAGATGACTTCCCCCAACTTAGATCAAAGAGAAAAACAAGTTTCCAAGGCTGCCCTTCGATTGCTTTTGGTTTCATATCAGTCATGGTTTCTATTTGGGCAAATTACACAGACCTCCCCTGTGTTATGCCCGATACTCACTACACCCACAAGTGTTTGATATGCTACAACCGTCCCCTTTTAGAGGAACTGTGTTAACTTAAACATCTTTAAAATAGAAATGACATTTTAACCCCAATATATCCCTACATATAACCCATCCAAACCCTTTACCATTGGAACATCCTTCCTTGTAAACTCCATCGTCAACCGTTGAAGACCTGCAACTCATAGGCAAACTAGAATACCTCCCTCTCCTCCACCGTCAAACTAAATCGTAGATTTAGTGATGAGATCTACAATGACAAACTTGACTATGAGGAGATATATCGGATAAACTGAAGAATACGGAGCTCATGAAGACTTCACCGATGTCCCTGGTTTCCTCTATATCACAAGAGAGCCACGCTCTTTACCATTAAATTCCCTTTCAGAGCTCCATTTGCTTGATAGCAGCCGCAAGACACAGACAAATGGAGGTACCCCAAGGAAGGGCATTCCATAAGAGGAAATCAACACATTCATAAAAAACCTTGGTATTTCTCCTGATTGAAACAAACCCAATTCCTTAATTCATCTTCGCTTCAGTTCCATGTTAATCACAGATGGGTTCACTATTGGAACCAAGATCCTTGTGTTTGATACTTTGATACCGTTTATATGTCTAATTCCTCTATTTAACGTCGTTCCCTGCAACATCAGTGGCCGACAATGGCACACTAAACTCGAACAGAGAAATTGCTGTCACTAAACACAAAACCAAAATCAGAGCTGGCATGGCCATCAGGAGAGAAATCGGATTCCATGATTCTTTAAGTCTAAAATTGACCAAACATCAACAATCAAAAGCTGAAAAAGAACATAATAAAGGAGCAAAAATACTTTCTCCAACCCTAACCCTAATTAAAAACCTAACCTAGTGTACAAAGATGAAGAAACGTCTCTGAAAGGTGGAAGAAATTGGTAAATGAATACAAGGATCGGTTACACTACAAATGAAGAAGAAAGGTGAGAGATCTATCTAACTCCCAAAGTTTGAAAAGCCAAACTACGACAGCAAGACAAAACAGACGCAGCCAACCTAAACGCTTCACACACCTCATCCTCTCCTAACTGCTAATCCATCCTATCCATTCCCATCTTAATAAAAAATAAAAAATAAAAGGGACAAAAAATGTATCCTTCCATTTTCAATGTTAAAGTGCTCCTATTTTGGGTCAACATCGTCGAGGTGGTTTGGAGAGGCGAGGAACTTGAATTTTCAGTGGGTACCGCTTCTGCTTCTTATCCCATTGAAAACTTCCTGGAATCTTCGCAGTGTGGCTGCAGATTCTAATGCTATGATGAACCATCAAAGGGGATAGAAGGGAACCTCCTCGTTTCTGCTTCTTAGGAGAAATTGATTGCAGGTTGTCAATGGAGCCTTTTGGTTCCCATTCAAATAAACCCCAGAAGTGAGAAATCGTTGGTAGGAGGAGGAGAATAGAAAATAGAGAGGAGGGGAAACACTTACCTTGTTTTCTGTTTTTTAAACAAAAGGGGTTCGAAATATGACTTGTGCCTGATAAAAAACTCTCGATTTTTTGAGAAAGCACCTCCATCAGCAAGCTCCAGCCACACACCCGCCATACCCCCTCGCCCAGCATCCCATCTACAAACATCCACCTGCACTCGAACCCCTAGAAACCCTATCTACAAACATCCAGCCACCACGCCCCACTGCAAATACTCCCCCGAAACCAACCTTGCACACCACCACTGCCACCAGCCCTCTTTTTTGCCCAATCTCGACTCCCGAAGCCGTCTTTGAAACCCAAACCACCCACCATCGCGAGTCGCCACCAGATATATATATATATATATATAGAGAGAGAGAGAGAGAGAGAGAGAGAGAGAATAACTGCTTTGCTTGCGACTTCTAGTTCAGTTTCTAAGTTCGGAAATTTCAGAGATAGATTCGTGCGTAGGATTTTAAAGGGTTACCAAGGGTTTCAGAGTTATAATGTAATTTACAAATTTATACTTGACAGTTGATCAAGCACCATTTGCAGCAGCTCCTCTTCACGCCCGTCTGGTTTCTCCAAATTCCTGCAACTCCTCTTCTTCAATTCTCCGCTTGCTGCAACTCTTTTTCTTCTCTGTTTCAGGAACAGGTTTACCAAACGCTTTTGAACATTCCAAAAACTGTTCTCAGCACAGAAACGGAAAAAGTTGTTTCTGAGCACATGAATAGAAGAAACGTTATCAAACAGACCCTAAGTATTGGATCGGTAAGTATCATATCGATACCTGCCAATACTGACAAATCTCAGCCAACATGGAAAAATACACGCCGATACTTACAGCCCTACACCAAAGTTATAGGCAAAAAAAAAAAAGAATATATGGCATCATAGGTAGCCATAAAATTAACACAAGGAATTTAAAACCAACGCATTTTAAATCACTGATCCCAAGATTTTGAGCAACAAATATCAGAGTGAATCCCATGTGATGGATGGTAAACTATAATTTGATTTGTTCTCACAATTGAGCACTTTCCCATGATGATGCATGCGTGAACCAACGGTTCTTAAAGTATAAGTGGTAAGTCATCTATTAGTCAACAAACTCTCGATTTATCTTGGGTTCTGCAGGGCCAAAATATTCAATCCCTTCACAAATTTTTTTAGAAGGCCAATGATAGGATGTTACACCAAAAGCAGAAATTTAGAGGGAGGAAAGAAAAATATTGTTCCATGTCATATTTAGTTATTAAAATTCGGTTTGTCTAGATACACCATTGTTTGTGGCATAGTTGTCACGGCGTCCAACCGGCTTTCTCTAGACTGGCACCTTGCTGGGTTTAAGGTTTAGCCCCTCGACCATGTTGGTTCGCCTAGACGCCGTGACAACTATGCGCCCTAATTTTATGTGCTGATAAGCCCAGGCATATGGTTATTTTAATCCTTGTCCAAAACAAATCATTTCTACAACCATGATGCCTTCCTTAGATATGAGTAAGGTACAAAAGCCTTATCTAGGAGCCAAAATAGACAAGAGTTTATGTAGGTTAAAGGTAGCAGGCAACATATTCCAACAGTAAAAATCCAGAATGAGAAGTGCACTTACATTGAAAGAACAGGAATTGCTGAAGGATGACCATCATGCACAGAGAAAAGAAAACAGCACATTTCAGTAAATTCAGCTTTAGATGAAAACAAAAAATTCTAACTGTTTTAAATGGAAGATGAAATATTCCAATTATTCAATCTAGACAATAACATGTCAAGTAAAACGTCATACTAAAGGCAGCAAATTGGCAAAAAAAAGAAATAAATCATATCAAAATTCAAAAGACAGAATTCATAAAAGCACAAAGAATATGGATTTTCTTATAACCAGAAAGATTCAGCCTGTGTGTTTAATCTTTTTCCTTAAAATAAAAGTTTAAGCTACGCCTCCGTGGAGGAGAAGGAAAGGAGTGGAAAACAATAATGAAGATTGGTGAATTGACCAAACTGATTGACGACAGATGAATACAGAAAACATAAAGCAGATGTTCTTTTGTCTGAGGTTTCCAGAAAGCTGGGTAACAGGGATCTAACCACCTAAAGATTAGGGTTTAGAAAACCCAGGTAAACAGATCGCATATAAGGGAATGAAACCCAGATTCAAGAGAAAACAGATATAACATATAGTGAGTCAGATTTGGTCAGAAGTCTGGCCAAGGCTAACTATGGACTGAAGAACAACTCTGTACATCTGATCATATTCTGAAATATGGAAGAATCCTACTAAGGATAGAACTCTTGAAACAGAATTCCAGAACAGTATATCAATGTCAGAAATTTAGATGTTCGGAACAGATCTAATTGAGTATTTGAACAGTCAAGAATAACAGTAACAGAGACCTAAACAACCATCAGAAATTCAGAAATTTGGAAAGTAGACTCAAAAGGACTCTTCAGAAGTAAATGGAAGGACACAATTTTGAAACCAGAAACAAACCAGAATTCAGAAATAATCAGAACAGAAATTAGAAGAATGTGCAGGGAAACAACCAACACAATAGCAACTGATAAAGTAAAACAGCTAGAAAATAGACTGCACAGGATATGGAAAGTATGATCTGACATGAGAACCGATCAGAGAAGAAGAGAAGATAAGTAATTCAGGAATCCCCACCTGAATCACTACCCTGGAATCACCACCAGCTTGATGCACCCTGGGTTTTAAAACCCCTATGGGCCCACAAGAATGAATAAGTTCAAATATAAAGAAACAGTGGCAATTTTATAAATTTATGGTAAGCTCAGGATCAAGAAGTGAAGAGAAACAGAGAGGGGACTTAACTGGACAAAATTTTTCAAGTAGATTCGACTTCTGGAAACCAACAATAAGGGAGGGAAATAAATAAAGAAGATGAAACTTGGGGAGGGATTTTATGTAAATAACAGAAATCAGGATCTTTAATGTCAAAAAGAAGAGGCCACCTTCTTCCTCACAACAGGAAGAGTAAGACTAGCGGTAGCCTGATCCAGAAAAGAATAGAGAGAACTCTCTCCCTTTAAGTCCAAATCCAATGAAATCGCAGAATGAAGTATGTAATTCCCTATCCCCACCCCATATTTTAAGTGAATACCAAACACAAACAAATGGTTAAGAGGGAGATCATGTTGATGTATACATTAACACTGCCTTTCCCTAACAGTTAAAGCTTTTAGATAAAATGGTTGCGAACGTAGTGTCAAAGCAGGGAGGTCGAGTCTTCGAGTGATCGACTCCTGGAAAGTGCAAAAATTGGGTCAGGGGCGACACTTCTTCTCCCTCAGTATATTCAAAGAAATGACATGTGAGCTCCACGTGCAAGGACCATGGGATCTTGGCCTGCTTGTTCAAGGGAGTGTTGATGTATACATTTACACTGCCGTTCCCTAACAGTTAAAGCTTTTAAGTGAAACGGTAATGAAAAGTGCTATATGAAAAGAGAATGAAATAGATAAGCACATTTGTAATAAAAATAGTATAAGTTACTTAAAGGGGAAGATGTAGTCCAGGTAGGAAAATGCAACTCTACAAGTAGCAGGCCCAAATAAAATATGAGGTAATCAGTGTCACAGGGTTGAAATCTGTAAAGAGAAGAGAAGAAAAGAGAGTGAGCAGAGCAAGGGAGTCTCAATCGATTATATTGGGGCTGCCCTCCTTCATTCATTAAGTAAAACAACTATTACAAGTTCTACTAGGAATAGGAAAGATTGCTATTACAAGTCCTACTAGGAATAGGAAAGCACAAAATAGGAAACTAATACCAATTGCTAACTTCTAACTGTATTCAGTCCTAATAAGACTAGATAAACCCACAATCCTAATAGGACTAAGAAAACCCAAGGGAGGAGTTTACGACTTGTGCTAAACTCCTCTTTTCTCTCGATAGACTTCTAACACTCCCCCTTAAGTTGGAGTATACTCATAGCAATAGAAAGCTTCAGCTTGGACCAACAGAACTTCAACGAGCACAGAGATAATTTCAATCAACCATCATAAAGCCATCAGCAAAACCAAAAACAATGAAATTCCTTCCAAAAAAAGGCACTCCAATACCAACGAAAGCCCTTCCCAAAGAAGGCACTCCAACAGCAACGAAAGCCTTTCCCAAACTTCCCAAAGAACGCATTCCCACATAATCTCAAAAGAGAAGTGTAGCATCCAACATCTACATCAAAAGATCTTCCCAAAGAAGGCACTCCAACAGAAACTGTAGCTCCCAATAGCTACAACAAAAGCACTCACGAGCTTCAAACAGAGATCTACCAAACAGACATCTCACATAAAATTCCACAGATAAATAAGCAGCACGCAGCATCAAGTCGCTGGGGACCAAACAACATCAAGTTGTTGAATACACTAAACAACATCAAGTCATTGAGTATACTATCTTCAGAAGATAAAATAGTTGGACAAACACGAGCATATACATCTTCAAATGAAATAATTTTGAGCAGACAATAAATCAAATCAAGCGGATAATAATTTGAATCTTCCCCTCACATGTAGTAGTTCGCAATGACAAATAATTTCCATCAACCACCATCACAAAGAATCCCATAACTAAGAGCACCACACAAGACAAATAATTTCCGATCTCCCCTTGACAGTGGCAAATCAGTTCTCCAGCTACAATCGATTCAGGACAAATTCAGAAGTACAAGACATGAACAAAATCAATTATGATTTGCGTCAAACCTTTATTGAAACTAATTCTTATTTTCTAAGAACTAGAGCTTCACCAGTAGCATGATACCTTTGAACGACTCTCAAACCAGCAACTTGTTAGCTCTGATACCATATAAAGGGAAGAGAAGAAAAGAGAGAGAGAGAGAGGAGCAAGGAAGTCTCGATCGATTATATTGAGGCTGCCCTCCTTCATTCATCAAATAGACCAACTATTACAAGCCCTACTAGGAATAGAAAAAATAGATATTACAAGTCCTACTAAGAATATGAAAGAACAAAATAGGAAACTAATAATAATTGCTAACTTCTAACTGTATCCAATCCTAGTAGGACTAAGAAAACCCAAACCCATAGTCCGAATAGGACTAGGAAAACCCAAAGAGGAGTTTGTGACTTGCGCTAGACTCCTCCTTTCTCTCGATAAACTTCTAACAAAATCAATTAGGTGATATACAATCAATACCTTAGAGAGGTCCAAAATAAGGCCATGAAACAAAAAAAGGGCTTGGGAACAAAAATTAGGGGAACTTGAACTAGGAATTTGGAGACACTAGAAAAAAGAAAAGAAACCAAATTCAATTCAATAGAAGATAATTCAATTATCACTTGAAAATATAAAAAAAAGAAGATTAAAATTGACGAGAACAAAGGATTACCAAGGGTTGAGAATAGGAAAGAAGAAAAATAAAAGTGACAAGAACAGAAGATAACCAAGGGTCCAAGAATTTTTACCTATGAGCCAAAAAAAAAATCCATTAATATCAACCATGTCCATTGTTGTAGCTTACAACCCCAGATATGTGTTCACTAAAGATCAAACTCAAATTGACCAACCAATGGCAAGTTGGCCTAGTGGTTGGCACTTGATATTTTATCTATGAGGTGTTGGGATTAGATCCCACTCATAGTTGTCATGGCGTCAAATCGATCCAAGGTGGTGGAGGGGTGGCTAATCGATTTGGCGATGAATCGCCCGTTATGTCGTTGCCATGGCGGTCAAATTGCCCATGTTTTATATTTTATTTTCCTTATTTTCTAAAGTTATTTAGTATGCTATTTTTTATTTTCCCTATTTTCTAAAGTTATTTAGCATGCTACAAGCCTACAATATATACCTTATAACATATAAAACCAACATTAAGCAACATCAAATAATCAAAAATCAACATAGCCATATCAAAATCACTTTGAATTTTACAAAAAATCGACCGCCTAGTGAATCAGGAGTGACCTGGCGTCCATGGCGGCGCCATGGTGACACCTATCACCCAATGGCAACCACCATTTGTGAGCCACGTAAATCGTAGCATTGCCATGAACTTCTTTTTCCGCCAGGACGCCGAATCGCCGCCTAGGCGACGCCATGACAACTATGATCCCACTAGTAGAGAAAGAATGATTTGTGAACAATTGACTAGCGCACTTGGTAGAATGGAGCGTTAAAGACAATCCTACCAGGAGGTCTTGGATTCAAGCCTCTTGGTTCATATCTTCCCTCCCCTCATAGAATTGGATTAAAGTAGGACCTATCAAAAAAAAAAAAAAAAAACTCAGGCTGACCAAAACTCAAATATGAAGTAAAAAAACTCATTACAATGAATCATCAAAATCAACTCAAGCTTCAAATAATAAAAATAGCCACTAACGAAGAAAAACGGATTCACTATAAATAGTGATGTAAGATTGCTCCATTGTGACCTATTGGTCATTGATTCGAGTCAAGAAACAGCTCGGGATATAAACGGATAGTCGAAAATCTGAGTTTGATTTGCTTTTCGTGTTCATTTAGAGGTATCCGTATTCGAAAAATCACTATCCGAAAATTATCTGTATCCGTCCGAAAACTAAACGAATGCGACTATGGAAATCCCAATATCCGATCCGTTTAACTCTCCAATAAGTTATGCATCGTGATTACCAATGTGAGACCTTTTTCACCATACCACCTTTAACTTCTTCATTCACATTTTCTATTTTAAATTCCCTTTCAAGATTTAAGTTTCCCATCACTTCATTGGAATTACAATCTTTATTCTGACAAGGGTTTTAAATTGCCCCAGTACCTTTTGTTTTTTCAGTTTCTTTGCTCTTGCTTTCTTCCTTTCTTCAACAATGACCGCTGCATATGGTGAGTTCCAAATCTTCTGATTTTTTGTCAGTGGCTAAGCATGGGTGATCAAAGACCGCAAAGGTTTTTTGACGGTGAGATTACTGAATCAAAGGTCTAATGTAAGGAAACATTGTCTCGTAAATGCATAGATCGGATCAGATGGATTGGTGTTATTGATTCTTATTTTTTTCTTCTGATATTGGATGCCTACTCACTTGATATATTTTGTGTTTGTATTTTTGGCAGCAAAGATCATTTGGATTTGCATGTACAAAAGATAAGAGCAATGCCAACCCAAAGAGTAAATTTCCTTTCCCCCTCTTCCCATTATGCTTTCTAGTACCTTAGTTGATGTGGGTGGGTAGTAAGTAAGTGTATTGATAGAAGAAAAGGTGGTCACAAGCACAGTAGAGGAAAAAATGCAGATCACGCTGATGGAGCTTGCTATAACAGTGGGTATGGTAACCAGAATGTGTATCTGGATCTTCAAAACTAAATCTTTTTGCCCTTTTGCAGGTAACGGTTTTCAAGCAACATGCAAGAAGATAAACTGCTCTCAATGACTTGCTGATCGTCTCAAAGTTGGAGATTTTTGGACTAGAAATCGCCTTCCCCTTCATCGGGGATATCTCCTCCCCTATAACCGTCGCCCTTCCCATTTGGTTTCTGAAACCCTACATATGACCACTCAAAGTGACGATAGCTTAATTTGGATGGTGGAGATTGACCCCTGGTTCTTGCCCTAGATCTGAGGTCTCTTAATGAGTAAGCTTTTGCTATACGAACCGGACCGAATAATATCTGTAATCTGTTTAAAAAAATTGAAATCGGATTTCATACCATTCTACATATCCAGTCGGATAAACGAATCGAATTCGAAGAGAGGATTAATAAACAAATTCGAATTCGGATAGTACCCTATTCGATTCGAATTCGATCAGTTTATATCCCTAAAAACAGCCTTTCTGAAAAGCAGGGTTAAGGCTGCGTACATTATGACCCTCCCCAGACCCCACATTGGCGGGAGCCTCGTGCACTAGAGGTAATGCAAAAGTAGGTTACAAGTAAACTACCCCCGCAGATTACAAACCCCAAACAAGACAAACAAGATTCACTAAACAACTTAACAATAAACAGAAGTAAACCCAGGAGAACAATAGGGAAATAACCAGCAACTAACCCCCAAAGACTTTAGACTAATGTATCAACAAAACCCAACCCAAGCCCAAGCCGATAGGAGAGAGAAAAACCTTGCGATTGGGAAGAGGGGAGTACCTACAGCTGGCTTTTCAGAACTCAGATGGAGCTCTACTTCTGGTCAAATGTAGGCCTTGATGAGGGAAGCAAAACCTCCAAATATGACCAGGTTCTGTCCGCTGGTAATGAAGTTATGAGACTTCTTGATTTAGGGTTTGGAGGGAGAGAAATAGGGAGATCTTCAAGAACCGCAGCAGGCCTTCTTGGGGGAGCTTCAAACCAGGATCAAGTGATCCTCAGATGGACTAGAACAGACCCTTAAAAAGGGCTGCTGGAACAGATCTTGGAGTTGAGAGATGGAGGGGATCGATTGGTCTTCAATAAGTGGCCTTCCTCGCTCGTCGATTCTGGTTCTAGCAGGTTGTATCAGTTTGAACTTCTCTGTGATGTTATTTGCAGAACCAGTGAACAGAAATTAAGAAGGAAGACAAAGGAGAAAGTGGGGGAGAAGGGCTATCTCGGCCAGGGCTTCACCCACAGTATCCCGGCTGTTCTAAGCAATTGACTGCAATTATCTTTTATTCAAATCTGAGAAATAAGAGTACATAGGCTCTTCTATATATAGAGGGAAAAATAGCAATCATACCATAACTAGGAGTTAAACTCCACGTAGGTTTAGACATTACATTATATGAGTTGGGCTTCAATGAGGACTAGACTAGAACTCCAACATGGAATATGTAACTAACTAGTCATTTGCTAATAGGGAAACTTAAACTAACTAAAAAACTGAAATAACAAAGGAAATAGACTCAAAACAGGACTCTAAGCTAATGAATTAAATCTCATTTTCCTACTTTCTATCCATATTTTAGGCCCATTAAAGTGGTCCATCACAAAGAAAACTCATAGGATGAAAGGCCCAACACATACATAACCCAACCCAAGGCTAATTTGCAATAAAATAAGCCCATTAAGTGACTTATCTACATCAGTACGCTTTTTAGTGACATTCATACTTGATATATATAGGGAAAAAGGAGCCTCTCCGAGAGCATGGCTCCTACACCGAGACACAGGCCTTGCGAAATGACTGGTCCGCCCCTATGAAAATAAAAATCCTAACCCTATTGATGCTTTCATGGGTTCTCATTGGTCCCCATGCTGGTGTAGGAGCCATGTTCCCAGATAGAAAACTCTCCCTTATATATATATATATATATATCGAGGATTACTAAATGGCAAGATTGCCAATGCTTAAAAGTCGGAGGAATCAAATGACCCTCATTGAATCATCCCAAGCAAGTTTAACCATTTGGTTCAAATGAATGCATGATAATGTTTTTTATTTGGAATTGGGGGGGGGGGGGGAAGAAAAGATGAATTTTGCGACCCCTTACTAATGAACACATTAATCAGCCTTGAAAGCTAAATGGATTATTGTTTAGTAGTTTCAAAATTTGCAAGAAATCTAAATTTAATATGTGTATGTTAAGCAATATAGGAGGCTCATGGAAAGTTATAGAGCACACAAGAAGGATCTCCACATGGTCTAGAGAGGGGGTGCTGAGTACACATGTGGATATAATTAAGGACATGTATAAGGGCATGGTGACTAGTGTGAGATTTGTGGGAGGTTAAGGCAAGGAATTCCCAATTATGATTGGGTTACATCAAGGAGGCCTTAAGCCCTTACTTGTTTGCTCTTACCAAGGATGAGTTAACTAAGAGCATTCTAGATGAGGTACCCTGGTGTATGTTATTTGCCGATGACATCATTTTAGTGGATGAGACAAAAGCAGGGATCAACAGAGTATGGAGATCAACCTTAGAAACAAGAGGATTTAAAATTAGTAGATCGAAAACGGAATATATGATGTGTAACTTCAATCACTCCATGATGAATAAGGAAACGGTGAAGATTGAGGAAAGGGAGATTCCTCAAAAAGACTATTTTATAAAGGATCATGTCTCTCAAAGAATTAAAGTCGGATGGATAAAGTGGAGAGGTGCGTCCGGAGTGTTGTGTGACTGACGTATCCCTTTGAAGCTTAAGGGAAAATTCTATACGACTATTGTGTGTTTGGGTATGATGTATGGCGCAGAATGTTGGAAAGTTAAGAAGTGTCATATAGAGAAGATGTGTGACGGAGATGAGGATGTTAAGATGGATGTGCAGTGAAACTAAGAAGGATAAAGTAAGGAATGAGCGTATTAGAACTGATTTGGGAGTTGCATCGATCAATGACAAGCTCCAAGAAAGCCGTTTGAGGTGGTATGGTCATGTTCAACAGAAGTCTAGCGATGCCCCAGTAAGGAGTGATAGGATTCAGACTAAAGGCGCTACAAGAGCTAGGGGCAGACCTAAAATGACCATAGGAGAAGTTGTGAGGAATGACATGCACGGTTTAGTACTCGTACCAAGTATGACCTCAGAGAGAGCCTATTGGAGAGCAAGGATCCATGTGGCCGACCCCATTTAGCTGAGATTCTCCTGACTTCCTAGGCTGTGCCTCTTTCCACTTACTTTCATCTTTCACCTCTTACTTTTCATTGCATTCTTCATCTTTCATTTGTCATGTTCCATTGTTCATTTCTCATCTATTTCTCTTTTCGTCTTTTTTCATCCCCCCCCCCCCCATTCTCTCTGTTTTAGAATCCAGTTTTTCTTACATTTTGTGTTTGGGTCCATGTAACCGACCTCAGTAAGTTGGGATAAGGCTTAGTTTGTTGTGTTACCAAAAACTAAGGATATTATGAATTTGTTTATCAGAGATGACAGGGAACATGTGCATATGCAGTATGAATTTGTTCATCAAAGATGACAGGGAACATGTGCATATGCAGCATTTTTCTTTTACTTATATCATCATGAGGTCAACTATCAAACCCAATGGTCAAAACATATCAATATGATACAGATTACAGAAGCCTTTCCAGGTCAGATTCTAGAATGTTGAGACTTTTGGAAATTTAATGAATAAAAGTTATAATTACGCAAATGGAAAAACTAGTTTAGTCACATAGGTTTCCTTCCCCAAAGAGGAAGTAGCAGTAAATAGGAAAGCAGCCAAAGTTTTTGAATACTTATAAAACCAGGTCATACCCATAAGATTGAAGAGACGAAATGGTGATAACTCAAACTTTATCTTTGGAAGTGAGACAAATGCCCATGAGACTGCACCCACCCATGGCTCTGATGGTATCAGCCGCAGTTTGACCCATAGTTCCCCATCAATATCAAAATCCCGAACACGAACTGGCACAGTTATGGGGACAACGCCAAACTTCAGCGAGAGCATTAACAACATCCGAGCACCACCTGTATATCGGAGGCCTATCTGGTACCTACATATGTCAGAAAGGGAGGAAGGGCACAAGACATAAGCAACATGACTGGTAATATTAACTATCATTTCACAAAGTCGCAGCCAAATAAAGTATAAAACGTAGGAGTCTAGTTTTGGTCTTAGTGTTGCAATAGGAGACTACATAGAGCTGACAGTAGAGTTCTAAGTCCAGTTTAGTTTCAAGCTTTGTTTTAGTAGTAGAATGTGATTACGAGTCCAGTCTGAGTCAATATTGGTATAGCAGATAGTTAGGAGTCCGAGTCTGACTCCAGTTTAGATTGAGTTTTATTGGTAGTGGTATGTTTTATTTCTAGTGTTCATAGGAATAACACTGGTAACCAGTACCTACATAAGAGGAGGAGGAGAAGAAGAGAAGAGAAAGAAGAGAGAGAGAAGGGAAGAAAAGCTACCATGATAGGAAGAAGAATTATTCTTATCGTGGTCTATTCCAAAGTATACATAATATTAGAAAACCTTTTAAGACTAAGAGTAGGAAACCTATTAAGAGTCGAATTACAATTGAAAGCAAAAAACAATAACTGAAAATAAACTCAACATCAAACTACTCTAACACACGACTTAAAACTGACTAAAACTCTCCCTCATGGTACACTATTAACAATACCAAATAATGACAGATTAATCACGAACCAGGGAAAACCCAGTGGGAGATTAGCTCAAACAGGATCACTGGAAATTAGAACAGCAAGAAACTTAAGTCGATAGGTTGTTCTAATAGATAGCACAGCTGTACAGCCTGCAAAGTTTGATCAAAATATGATGGCAGAATAATACTTCTGAGAATTCCTACTGTTCACTAGGAAAACTGAAAACAAGAACAGAATTGTTAAATCTATTAGGAAACTCAGAAATTCCAGCAGAAACAAAAAGAGCAGTCAATTTTGGTTAAGTAGATTGGTTAATTCCAGCTATTGGACTCTCATTATATATTCCCCAATTTGGAAGATATTTATTGTATTTTTAATTTAGGATGAGCTAAGCCAATAAGATAGGAAGAACCAAAAGAGCAGGTCAGCAAAGTTTCAGTTTTCTTATTGTTATTATAAATTTTGATGTAATTGTTCACAGGAACTGTTCATAGTCCCATAACAGTGTTTATTTCTTTTGTTTTCCCTATTCACTTTTAGTTTTTAAGAACCTACTCAACCTTACCCTGTTCCCACCACCTTTCCTTGTGGTTCAACATTATAAAATCCATCAGTCTGGACTGCGCTGTGTCAGGGTTACAAGCAGATAAACATTTAAGCATCTTAGACTCTCAACATCATAGGAAAAAAAATGAGAAAAAAAATAAGAGAAATAGAGCAAAAAGGGAAAGCAAAAGATGGAAAACAAAGAGTGAAGGGAAATTTTTTTCATTTGAAACTTCTATTCAATATGATGTTTTTTCGAAAACTTACTGCAAATCATTAACACGGCGAGAAGTTCTACGCTCAACATTCCGGACCGACAATGGTTCCTCCCCTAGTGAGAACTGCTTTATTTCAACTCTTTCCACATAGTCAGGTTTCTTCAGGTTGTCAATAACAGGCTGAAGCAATCCAATGAGCCAATTCTCAATTCCTGCTCTGTAGACCTTCCATAGTTTTCCCAAAACCATGTTCACCCATTCGACAGACTCTTTCCTTTGTAGATCCTTCTCAAGGAACAATGAAAAGCTTGTAGGCACTTGAGGCCATGTACCAGGCTGAGAATTACGCCCTGATTTATCTCTCCTCCTCGAAGTCCAAACTTTATCAAAAACAACCCCAACAAAGAAAAAGAACACAAAAAGACCTGCAACGTTCCTATTTATTGGAGGTGCAGGAATTGGGTGAATTACGCCTAGCTGAGTCCTGAGCTTATCCACCAAAGGATCTTCTTGGAAACCAGTAAAGTTTGATGCCATTTGCATTGGCTCCTGCTCCAGTTGCCCTTGTTCCAACTCATCTGATAATTGCTTCGCAACCAAAGATTTCACACCCTTCCTAGCTGAATTGCGAAATTCAAAATTCAAGTTTGGGTTCCCACTATCACCAGGAAGCAAGCATGCTCTAGACATCCATTTTCTTCCAAAACCACCATTAGAAACAACTTTGACAAATACCCCTTTGCCGGAGCACCCATTTAACCTAGAATTCCTTCCCTTTCCACTTCCACCTCGAACCCTGTCTATCTTGCAAGGACAAACAGAAGGCGAAACCCAGCAAATTTGCGATACAGCTGATTGCAAAATCATTTAAACTACAGAAACTGAAAGCCCCAAGCAAAAATCGGGCTTTCCAATTCACACACAATAGACTGGTAAACATGAATTCAGGGCCAGATTGGCTAACACAAACACTAACCAATCTAAGCAAGAATAGTGTTTTCCTTACTAAAGCAATACCATCATCCACAGCTGAACAAAATGCTACTAATCCTATGATACAAAGTCCTTACCAGATTGAAATATCCACGAAATTACAGCCTTTAAAGAAAACCCAAATCACCAAGAACATATCCTGGATAGCTTCGGATTAGAAGAGGCCTGATTAAACTCCATAAATTTCAAAATCTCTATGAGAAAACGGAAACCCACATATGGAACATCAGAAGAGGCCTGATTAAACTCCACAAATGTCTAAATTTCTATCAGAAAACGAAAACCCAGATATGGAACATCAGAAGAGGCCTGATTAAACTCCACAAATGTCTAAATTTCTATGAGAAAACGAAAACCCAGATATGGAACATCAGAATTCAATTAAAACTGCAATAGAAAAGGAGAATCGTTCACGACAGATTCGGGTCAAGAGAAATGGTTTCAAAAGTAGAATGTTAATCAAGTAAGTGAATTGAAAGCGAAATCATTAATAAATGAACTGGGTTTCTTCGGATTTTGAGGTTTAGCTTTGAGGATGATCTGAGGAGATAAAGAGCGGATGTGGAGGTAGCATTTTGTAGAGATGTAAAAGATTTGGTGGTAGTGGAAGAGAAAGAAAGGGTCCCACACCCACTCGCCACGGAAACCTCAGCATTTGCGTGGATAAAAGAAATTTTGGAGGAAAGTGCACGCGGGATTCTCTTCCTCTGTACGTGGTCTGTGGTCAATGACATGATTAAAAAAGAAAGAAAAAAAAAGTAGTGAAAGCCCTTATTCCTGAATCTCGAGTCCTAACTCCTAACTCCTAACTCCTAACTCCTAACTCCGAAGACAATCTAGCGGGGTTGAGTTTTGCAACTTGCAATACCCTAATTTTCCATATCAGAATATGTGAGTGTCAATCACGGGAGAAGAAATAAGAAATGATATAGTTGACTGGATGATTAGTGTCCATGTAGCCGATTATATTTAGCTAAGATTTTTCTGATTTACTAGGTTATGTTTTAAGAGAGAGTCGTAGAGTGAACCAAGGTTTAAAGTTTAGGTACTTTCTCAATCGATACTGATTTGGATTGAATTGGTATTGTTCAGGACCATACTAATTTTTAATGGATTTTTTTTTCTCTATTCAAAACATTTGGTTTTTGGATTATTTTACCCTCATACCTTGCCAAATTGTGGTGTGAATTCCATTATTTTATTATATGTGAGAAGAATATAAAAGAATAGGGTAATTTACACTACCACCCCGAAAGAATGCCACAATTAGAGATATACTCCTATATAATACCAAATTACACTCACACCCCCTCCTGTCATTCCCTAGTATGGAATATACCTCAAATGCTGACATGAGCTGGTATTTTTTTTTTAATTTCAAAATACCTTTCTAAAAAGTAAAGTACCTAATATACCCTCACTTAACCCCATAACCCTAAATAAAAATAAAAATAATAACAAAAATAAAAATAAAAGTAAAAGACCTCCATCCTCAAATCGAGACTGTGCTCTTCATCCCAAAGCCTTTACTCTCTGTGAAGAGCAGCGATGACGGCAGCAACGGAAATCTGTGCCGCATCTTCTTGTGTACAGGAAACCCTCCATGAACTCCACGGTGAAGGTGAGTTGAGATTAGGGGTAATGAGGGACTTGGGTAAAATATGAATTGATCATGTATTTTAGTGAAAATGGTACAACCATCATTTCAACTCCTCACTTAACAATAAGTGACTGTAGGGGATGCAAGCGTAATTTGATATTATGTAGAGGTGTCTCTCTAATTGTGGTATTCTCTATGGAGTGGCACTATAAAATACCTAAAAGAATATATACAAAGGTTTTGCATGCTCATTTCCTTTTGACACTATTAGGGCAAGTGTTTTCTATCCAAGAATCAACCCCTACACCAAGAGAAAAAGGTGCGCTCCAAGAAAACCATGGTGGCCTTTTCATGCCCCCTATGTCAACCTATGGGGCAAACAAGTCTCTTTCAAAGCTTATTCTGTATTATTGCCGCGTAAACAAATACACTATTGGTGTTTCCTTTTCTTCCCCGTTTTCTCTTCTTCCATTTTGGCTCTCTCTCTCTCTCTCTCTCTCTCTCCTTTCCTCCCCTTTCCACATTGACCAATAAATTATTCAAAAGAAAATGAAAAAGGATTAGAACTTTTTTTACAAAATACAAAACCAAGAAAGAATGTTGACAAAATCAAATAAACGTGGTGTTCTGCTTAATGATAAACATGTTTGTTTCTATGAAAATCATTCCATAATCCCTATATTGGAGAATTCAGGGTTTATGAAACCATGAATCTAGAAAATGATCTCCATAATGGAGAATCAGTCCTTCAAATTTCAAATTGGGATGCAACTTAATTGAGATGCAACAACAACTGTTATCTCTTCCAGGAAAGAGGCAAAGTTGAACCACAAGGAGGTGGCCCATCAAGTTGATAATATTGAGGGTTCACATATAGATTTGCTTGAAAAAGAGTCAGAGTCAATCAATGATGACGATGACTTTGCTCATGGTGTCTTTAGAAACCTATCCCATCCGGTTTTGAGAAGCTCTATCTTTGCTCCCACGATTGGGTTACCTAACTCTTCCATAGTATTTCTTTCTGAGTTTAAAAATGTTCCTTTCTAATTTTCCTTTGTGATGTATGATTTATTCTACTTGTTTTTTAGGAACTGCTATCCCTTCCTTAGACCTGTCTAATAGGGGGAATGGTCATTTTATCTTGTTTTTTCTTATTTCTTTCTAATATAACTTTTCTTATCTATCACAAAAATGAAAGATATAAACATGCTTGCACAAATACATATATTTATTTATTGGTTAGAAAATATTTTAATCAAACCACCCCCTAATAGAAATAAAAAAATTACCATTAGAAAGTCCTAGGCTAAAGCTACACCATTCAAGACGAGATAAAATAATAAATCCAAAGTTAAAACCAAAAGATTAGGAATATTGTAAAAAAAAAATATTAATTACACAATTATATTTTTAAATACAATCAATAATCAAAATAAATACGTGATCAATTAGATTCATATATAGAAAGTCACCTTATTAACGGAACAACAAAGGATGCAACTCCTCAAAAGATGGGGTCAAGGAATTCTGAAAAACAGATAGTATTATCAAAGAAATTATATCAATGTGTGTTAATGCCTAATCGTCAAATTCATGATAACACTAATTGTCCAGGGCTCAATAGTTAAGTTACACTATTGCAACATATTTGTCATGGGTTCGAAACTTAAAAATGTCTTCTGCGAAACAGGAGATAATGGTGCATACACTTAACGTTAATGATGCAGAGAACTCAGTTTTACTATTTACAGATTATAACGTCACTCTTAATTTCAGGAGCAAGTACAATTCTTCACTTCTCAATATGCAATCACATGTATATTCAGTGGACGATTTCATCAGCTACGAGTGACAAGTTCCTATTTAGAAATGCATGCAATTTTGCTTCTATGATTCCATGACAGCTTCCATGATTTGTCATGGAAAATTGTCAATTTTCTACTAGATGTTCTGGATCTGTCATGTAAAATTTTGGTTTGAGATGCATCTCATTTAGGGGTAAAGATTTCCAATACAATCCACTTTAGTACTTTACCAAAACAGTGCTAAAAATCGGCCACATTACAGATCAGATAGGACCCAAATTTTGTTTAGAGAGATGAAACCATACCAAGGATCTGTGCTCTGCAAATTAAGGTGAATGTCTAGTAGTGGTTATAGTATTGTTGTGTGCAATTAGATACATGTCAATACACAAGATGATGTATGATTCAATTAAGCTCTAAAATTTGACATGTGGCTAATCCAACGGTCAGAATTGCAACATCTTCTATCTATGGCCTATTTGTATCTTTAATATGGCAGGGCATCTAATGGCTGCATGGTGACTAGGAATACCGAAGAGTCGTTTCAGTTTAAAACCTCCATAGGACAGTGTATATGTGGAGTTGAATCAAAGTTATTATAGTATCAAGAAACAAGAGTCCACTAATCTGTGCTAACATTTCTCTGCAACATAAACAAAAAAACGATTTTGTTAATCACCCCTCTCCCCAACCCCCCCAAATAGAAAGAGTTATGCTACAGAAACTGGACAAATAAATAGAAATGATAATAGAATCCAGCCCAAAAATCAGTATTAATTCCAGACCACTTTCTCGTGCTCCTACTTGATGTAGAACCTTAATGGAATGTGGCAGGAAGATTGCAGGAGTGTTTTGGAACAACCCACCTGTTTTTTTCTATTCAAACAATCTCTTCACCTATAACAGAAGAAAAGTAAAATGATGCATAAGAAAAAGCACAGAAAATATGAAGTAGATTACTAAATATAATCAAGGAAGCCCAATATTATACATGTGAATTAAAAACAATATTTTTTTATAGTTAGAATGAAGAGAGCATTCATTTTGAGAACTTTTCTAGTTTAGGGGGAAAAACCTTTGGGATTAAGGGTGAGGACAGGAACAGAGAAACACAGAAGATGACATGTTGAAGGAATGGTAAAGCTTGATGCTCTTGTTGAGGAAGTTTAACTTGCAATTGACAGCTAAATTATGCATTTACAGTGATGCACCATTCAATCATCACTCATAAGCAAATGAATGTCCCCATGACTGATTTCAAACAGTGTTTTGCATCAGCTGAAACTATGAAGCTTCCAAAATAATGGGAACCATAGTGTCAGATGAACTTACATTAAGCGAAGGAGTGATCTAGGGTTCCCTGGCTCAAACTTCCATTAAATCCTCCGGAAGATTCAATGGTTTTTGCTATCTCTTCCTTCAGATTTCCATGCTTTTCTATCAACCCTGAGGAGCTTATAGCCTCTGCAAGGCTCTGCTTGATTTGTTGATTCAGAGCCTCAATCTTATTTTTTGACTCCATGTCGGGTGTCTTTCCAGCTGTTGCAACCAACTGCTTGAGCATTTCTATCTTATTCTTCAGATTTGATGAATTGATAACACTTTCTATCGTTTTATTTATTTCTTCATCAAACTCAGCTACCTTGACCTTCAAGTCTGAGAATGATGTTTGCTCACTGAAGTCTTTGGCTTTTGATTCCACAGCGACTACGTCAAACTTCAAGGACTTCAGGACATCAGCCAATTCCAATTCTATCTCCTTTTTCACCTTCATGATTTTATCCTTCAGTCCATAATATGAATCCCTGTCAGTGGGCAACCCAACATTTGCCATATCAGTGTTAAGAGCCTCAATCTTCTTTTTTACATCTGACCGATCCATGACCTCTTTGAATCTCTTATTGATTTCCTGCTTCAATGCTATTATTTGATCATTCTGCTGGGAGGGTTTCTTGGCCTCAGATATTTCCTTCAGCAGATCAAGCTTAGTATTCAAGCTAGCATAATTTGGGGCCAGTGACAGACCCTGGTTGAACTCCTGTTTAAGCTTCTCAATTTTGTCCTTCAGATCTACACCAATTGGTTGATTGGAAGAACTTCTTGCTTTTGCAAACTCCTCTCGTAGCGTATCAAGCCTGCTCTTTAAACCCAAGTCTCTAACTGCCTCAGAAAATTCCTGGTTAACCTCCTTTTTCAATTTCTGTATCATCTCATTCATATCCAACTCTGGAGGCTTGGTAGATGACTCCTTGGCTTTTAGAATTTCATGTTTCAGCTTCTGAACCTCACCTGCCAATTCAAGGTTTGGAGTTCTTCGAGTTTCTCCTTTTTTAGTAATGGGTACACTTTTCTTTTTCAAGTTGACTTTCTTCTCAGGCGCCACTGGGATTCCTTCTTGGAACCCACCGAGACTACGGAACTTAAGCATCCGATGGTGTAGCAGTTTTGGAGTGTCCATCTTCAAGAGCTCCTATATATACATCCACAGGAAAATTTTAGAATCATGATAGAAAATTACAATTGAATGAAAAAAGATTAACATAACTGATACATACATCCATTGCTTCGACGACTGCAATTTTTATCCGTTGTGAGGTCCAAGAAGGGTCAGCATGTGCACCACCGAGTGGTTCCTGCAAAGAGGGTAGATATTCATTTGGGACATGTTTCACATAAGAACAGTACATAAGACTAAAGGTGCCCAGTGGCAGCATCTAGGAAAACTGCTTTCTAGAACAAGGCCAATTCACTGAACAAATCTGTGCTCCAATAACTCGTCATATCAGCTTTGAAAACCTTCCTGTATACTACTTGTTTCTCTTTCATATTTGAAGGATCAAGGAAGATCATCACCCCATTAGAAAAAAAAAGAAAACAATAAGGATTTCTTGTAGCAGTAAGAGAAAGGAAGAGGGACCACTTAATTGGAAACACATGGTGGGTTTACGAATTGAAGAAGGTGGACTAGGAATAGGAATTGCTTCTTTTAGAACCCATCAATCCTTGCTAAGTGACTCTGGAGGTTCACAAATGAACCCCAATATTTGTGGCATAAGATGATTAAGTGAAAATATGCATGAGATGAAAATGGGAACAAGACAGTGGTGGCTAATACAGGGTAACACTAAGGGCTTCTTAGAAGAACATAAATGGACTCGTGCATTATTTTGGGTGAGATATGTGGTGGATTATTATTGATAGATTCCCTCTCTATCCATTCCTACTCTTTCAATCCATCAGAACAGATCAGGCTATCAATCAATCAATTTGAAAATAGCACGTTCATATCGCTTTTCGTTCATTTCCGCCATGCCAACATAGCCGCCATAATTAGAAGCAGGCGAAGATTGGCTAGTATCAAACAGTAAGATGGCTACTAGTAGGGGTTTTCTTTGATGTGGGCCGGCAAGAGATGTGGGCTCAAGCTGGCTCACGTGGGCTTTGTAGGTTGAGGTTATAAGTGGTTGTTTGTTTCGGGCTCAGGAAACGGCTACTTACAAGGATCGGCCGGAGGCATCGATGCAAAGGTTCTCCCACCGTTGTTAAAGCAAGCACTTTCATCCTTCCGGTAGCCGGGCTAGTCCAGTAGGAAAAAAACTAAGGTTCTGAAAGAAATTGCCAACAAGCCCTTTTCCCTCCCATGCATGCACGTGTTTTCATGGAGGTCGATGTATCCAATCCATCACCAACCAAAGTTTGGATCAGCACAGGGCCTAATGAAGGCTCCAGCTTAAGAGGCACGCCAATCGCTCCTATTCTCAATGGTACCCCACGATCAGAGGTGGTACTACGATCAACGAACTATTGGTTTGGAAGTGTAATCCGGGCTAATATGTCAAAGTGGTCATCTGAGGCAAAGGTTTCTGTAACTGTGGAAAAGGCTGTGCCTAAATTTTTTTAATTTTAATTTATTATTATATTTTTTTAATATAGCTACTTTCCCTACCGATCTGTACCGCCGGCAAGAGTGGTTTTTCAGATCAATCTGAATACAGAGTCGCACAACCCGGCCCTCGGATTGCTTCTATGGAAGAGGGGTAATCATTTATGCACCCAAGTTACTATTTATATACTGGAAGAACTGCACTATCATGGGCCAATCTTCCTCTCCCATATGGCACACCCATTGCTATCAATCCGAGTCGTCCCAATCAGCATAACCACCCCTATTCCTTGAAAGTAGCAATTGGGGATGGAAACTGCTTCTAAATTACAGTGGGCTAAGAAAAAAATAAAAAAAAAAACTAAGTTTTGTCTTTCAAGAATGAAGGGGGACAAGAGAACAACACACACACACACACACACACACACACACATTCAAATAGTTTGGAGACATGAGGTCCTTGAAGAAGCCGTACAGAGCTACTTGATGTTTCATAATATTGACTCTCCAAACACTTGTACATTCAATATAGAAAGTGATAAATCATAAAAAAAAATAATAATAATAAATAAATAAATAAATAAAAATACCTACATACCCCCTCTTGCTCTTCTTTCCTTTTCACCCTTTGTGGGCAAAAGTCACATCACACTCCATTTTATACTATTTCTTTTCCGTAATCTCCAAATCTCTCTCACTTCCCTAGACACCCAAGTATAACTTATCACATGACTATTTTTTAACCACCGAAGACTATTGACAATTTCCTAGGTAAACTAACTAGCTTATGCCCAAAGGAACTTTTCCCATAATTCTGTTCTCATATAACAAATTTCAAATTAATACCCAACAGTCGCTATTATGTTTTGATTATGAAGGTATGCTGAACCAGAAGAGAGCTTCTTATGGGAAGGTATTGTTCCCAAGGATTATGGTTGACTTTGCTTAACTGGGATTAGATGCTGAACTCTCTAGTTTATCGGGAGTACAAGTTTTTAAAGAGGGTTAAGGCGCTTTGTATTGAGAAGGGGATTCCTCATTTTCCCATCAGCTCTGATTCTAGAGTTGCTGTAGATGCTGTTGCCGGCAAAGCTAGCTTCACAGTGTCCATAGTACACTAGACTTTTGCTCAGTGCAATATTGATCTGGGTTCCCAACTTCAATTTGTGTGGTTTCAACATATTTGGAGAGGGGCTAACTGCTGCTTTTGTTGCCTCTGCCATTTAGGAATGGAACAGATTCTCTTCTATCCATGAGCCTTTTCCTATGAGTCAATGTAATCAAGAACTGCTATTGTATGGATACTACCTTGTTATCTTTTTTCTATCAATGAAATTATCACACCTTTTAACAAGTAAATAAATAAATTTATCACAATAAAAGAAATTAATCTGGAGAAGAACATTACAGGGATGATGCCATCTGCAATTTTCAGCTTGTACAACTCTGTAGCAGTTATCCTCAGCTTTTCGGCAGCCTGCAAAGATGGAAAACCTCACTTGTCTATCATCAACTAAAAGAAACTTAAATAGACAAGTCAAAAGGAGTGTTATTACAAACCTTTGGAGAAGCTTTGGCACTCTTCCACAATATTGCTGCACAAGCTTCTGGGCTATTGAGTGGAGAAAGAGATATATAAAGATGCAGAAAGTAGAAACAACAAAATAATGAAATAAATAGGAATTGTATGAGCATAGAAGTATCTCAACGGAAAGAACAAAAGGAGAATCCATTGGACAACCATATGATACAGGTTCGATCAAAAACATATATACTACTCTTATCTTTGATTTCCTGCTAAAGTAGTATTCCATCATACTGAGAGGTGTCAAAGTCTGACCAAAGCCCTAAAGTAGGAAATTATGAAGTTAAAGCACATGAAAGATTCCACTAACAAAGCAACTGGCATTGACAACTGAAAATATAATCAAGTATTAATTTGTGTTGCCTCTTATTAAAATGTGAGAACCAGGAAAATTTTGAGTATATCAAAGACTGTGATGGGATACAGTTTCATTATTTTCTATTTCAAAACGTCAAAAAATAAAAAATAAAAAAGGTGGGGGCAATTTTGGGTGTTTCTAAAAAATAAGAAAACACACTTGGTAATGCAAAGTAATTTTCTCTCACTACCTTGAAATCAATGCAGTCCAACAGCAAACAGAACCACCAAAGGACGTGATCCCTCGTATGACATCAGATCTCAAATTCAGTACATCCGATTGAACCACTCTCATGTCCCCTGTTCCATGACAGAGTTCAGCACAGCACCAACAAAACCATCTTTGAAGCCATGTCGCACCTAAACATCGAAGATGGGATTCAAGTGGAGAAGGATTGGAGATGTCTTTTGGTATATTGATGAGCCCAGGCATAAAGACATAGTTGGGAGCCATCATGGGTAGTTCACTCTGCCTCAGTGCCGTTGGATTCTGAACCAGATTTGAAAGAATAGATCCACCCAGAGATCCAGCCTTCTGCACTATAATAGTCCCCACCACAGCTGATGACACAATCGACATACCGTCACCCACGGAAACCCATGCTTCCAGCCAAACTGAAAGCCCTGCTGACACCATAGCCACAAAACAACTGACAAAAGCAACCCCTCTTCCAAAAATACTCCTAAAACCCCCTTCCACGAGAACAACTGGCTAGTGCAGTTGATAGTGTGTGGAACGGTAAAGCCCATCCTACCAGGAGGTATCAGGTTCGAGCCTTCTGGTTCTCACATCCCTCCCAGTTGGAAGTTAAAGATAGGGAGAAGGAGAGAAGAGAGCAAGGAAGAAGGAGAGAAGTTGGGACGAGAAAGAGATAGAAGAGGGCAAATCGTGGTAGAGCAATGAGCTCTTCCCACCTTTATTGGGTTCAAACTAATTAAGAAAAATTACATAGTCCTCCCTAGGGAGGTAAATGGGAAAAAAGAGAAATAGAACTTAGGACAACATATGTAAAACAGTTACTAAAATACTCCTATTACATAAATTCTAACACTCCCCCTCAAGCTGGAGAATAAATGTTATACATTCCCAACTTACATAAGAGGGTTCTAAACTAGTGAGGAATGAATCCTTTAGTGAAGATGTCTGCCAATTGCCCACTTGTCTTCACAAACGGTGTGCAAATGTTGCCAGAGTCAATCTTCTATTTGATAAAATGCCGGTCCACTTCAATGTGCTTTGTTCTATCATGTTGCATTAGATTATGGGCAATGCTCATAGTTGCTTTGTTATCACTATAGAGTCGAATAGGTCCTTCAGTGTCATACCCCAACTCAAGAACTAACCGACACAACCAAATGAGCTCACAAAACTCTATGAGCCATTGCCCTGTATTCAGCCTCTGCACTAGATCTAGCTATAAAGGTTGTTTATTGCTCCTCCATGTAACTAAGTTACCACTAAAAAGTGTGCAATAATCATATGTAGATCGTCTGTCAGAGATGGATCTAGCCCAATCAACATCTGAATAACCTTCTATCCTCAAGTGATTGTTCCTGGCATACACAAGTCCTTTTCCTGGAGAGGACTTCAAGTATCTGAGGATGCAGTACACAATATCCAAGCATCCACTCTTGGGCGCTTATATAAACTGGCTCACTACTCCCACTGCATAAGTAATGTCTGGGCAAGTCTGAGACAGATAGATCAGCTTCCCCAGTAACCTCTAGTATTTCCCTGCATCAACAAGGGAAGGACCACAGTTTTCCCCTAGCTTATGATTCTGCTCAATAGGAGAACTTACCGGTTCACGACCCAACATCCCTGTTTCTTTTAACAACTAACACAAATTTTCTTTAGCAAATGTTGATTCCCTTCTTAGACCTTGACATTTCAATTCCCAAGAAATACTTCAAGTCTTTCAACCTAGCTATTTCATCATGGTCATCTCCAGTCACCACGATATAATACAATCAATGTTGTGATAGTACCATTACCTCGCCGGGTAAATAATGTGTGGTCTGCTTGACTCTGGGAATATCCATTCTTCAAAATGGCTTGCCTGAACCTCTCAAACCAAGCCTCTGGTGATTGCTTGAGACTATAAAGTGCCTTATTTAGGAGACACACCTTAACATCAGCTACAAGAAACTTAAATCCAGGAGGGGGCTTCATATACACTTTCTCCTCTAAGTCTCTATGGAGGAAGGCATTCTTCACATCCAACTGATATAAGGGTCAATCTCTGTTTTCCGCCATAGATAAAATAAATCTTAATGAATTATGTTTGGCCACAGAAGCAAAGGTCTCCTGATAATCAATTGCATACACCTGACTTTACTCTTTGGCCACAAATCTTGCCTTGTACCTCTCAATAGCACCATCTATCAGTAATTGATTATACAAACCCACCTACATTCAATTGGAATTCTACCCCTGGCAAAGTCAACCAGTTTTCAGGTATAGTTCTTCACAAGTGCCATCATTTCCTCAGACATGGCTTGTTTCCCCTTGGGGTCTGACATAGCCTTAGTAACAATTTTGGAAATGGAAGCAGAAGAAAGAGCAACTGTAAAAGCAACACATGTAGGAGAGAGAGCATCATAGGAAACAAACTTCGCTATAGGATTACTACAAGCTCTCTTACCCTTACGAACAACAATAGAGAGGTCTAACTCAGAATGAGAAGAGGAGATTTTACTTGACTAAGTAAAGGGAAACTCAAAATGTGGATCCAATGAGGACTCATAGCAGGTCTTCTTTGTCCTTCTTGTGCACACAATATCAAGTTCCTTCTCTTTACAAGGACCATCAGTATCAACAATATCCACAATGTCAACATCATCCACTTCTCTATGTTTCCGAATATCAAGATAAAAAAGAGTAAGAGGCGAGGGAGTAAAAAATGGAATGGCATCAGCAGCCTTTTCAATTTCGCTTCCATTCTCCCCTTGAAGAGGATGCTGAGGAGAAACAGAGAAAGAAACAGACGCAAGAAATGTGACATCTTTGGAAAGAAGACCCCTACAAGAAGAACAGTGGTAACACTTGTAGCCCTTGGTAGAGAAAGTGATGGGGACATCAAAGTGTACAGGCGCAACAAGAAGAAGAAGCAGCCATCTTTGTGGCTGGAAGAATAGAAAGAAAAAGATCTTGTGGGCTCCAAGATCGATCCAAATTTTTAGAAGATCTTGGAAGATTTTGTGGACCCCACCAAATCTTATTTGATTCTAGTACTTTGCTTTAAATTTAGTGATATTTGATTGTCTTACACAATTAGGAAACTAGGATTTCTTTATATTGATCTATTAGGTAGTTTTTATTTCATGCAATTGAGTTTCTAAGTATCTTTTTATTTTTGGAAGTTTACTCTCTTTAAGTGTAAGGCCATTGGCCATTGTTCATGTTCAATTAATGAAGAATATTGAAAAGAAGAATAAACCCTCAAACCCCTCACGGTTCTCTCTCTCTCTCTCGTTCTCTCATCTTTCTCTCTCGCCTCTTTCCTCCCTTACTCTCTCGGCTCTCTCTTCTCTCAATCTTCTTGTCTCGCCTCCCTCTCTTTCTTTTCAGTCTTATCACTTTTTTTTTTCTGCTGCTGTGTTGTTAATACTGCACCTGCTACCTTACCTCACTGCTGCTGCAACACATTACTGGAGTTACAAAATTGCTGCTGCTGCACCTGCTGCCTTACCTCACTGCTGCTGCACCTGCTCTTCCTACTGTTAAATATTCCTACTGTTATAAACTTGCTGCTGCAACGTATTTCTGCCCGTACAAAACTGCACTGCTGCACACTGCTGCATTTACACCACTGCTGCTACTCTCTCTACAATTGGCTGGATGTATCTTCTTCAACAAAAGGTGGACTACAACCTCTTTATTTTGGAGAACCTGGATTTCTTCTTCTCTCCTCAGATCTGAATAACAGTATGGTAAAGTACTAAACTAAATCCTCCCCACCTCCCTAAATCCCTATTACATATATTGCAACCCATTGACGTTGAAGTCTGCCCTTGCCCTTTGTTTATGCCTATTTTATCGATTGTTGCATATCTAATTTGGGTGTCTAGATGGATTTGTGCTGAACCTAATATTCATATGTCGTTTGTTCCCTTCCCCATGTCCCCACTTGAAACTTGAGTAAGAATTATGTGTTTTTCCGTCTAGATTAATATTGCTTTTGGCTACTTTGTTTATTAGTCTCGCTTTATCTTGCATGCTTAATCGTGTTTGCTGAGATTCTTTGGTCTTATTTACCTAAGCCCCTTGAGTTAACCTACCTAGTTAGTTAATCTTGTAGGAGACCTAGTCATCTAGGAACCCCCCCTACATCAGGAAGAATACCTAAAGAAGAGGTATTTGAGAGCCTTGGGATCAAGTTTGGTGCTGGAGGATTTGTTAACACGCACATAACAAACACAAGTAAACACCTTGGGAGGAAGAGAAAAAGCAGAAGACTGAAAACACAAGAATGCAAAAGGGTTTTGAGACCCAAGGATTTTGGTAGGCATGTGATTAATGAGAAAAACAGTAGTAAGAACAATTTCAGACCAAAAGGTAGGAACATACATACCAAACAGAAGGCTCCTACCAACTTCTAACAAATGACGATTTTTCCTCTCAGCTACCCTATCATGGTGGGATGCAGCAACATATGCAAGTTGATGGATAATACCATTGTCAGTAAAAAAAAGTCTTGTAGACAACCATACATATACTCCCCATCACCTTTATCAGGCCAGACAATTTTGATCTTGGTTTCAAACTAGGTACAGACAATTTATAAAAGTTTTGAATGCATCATAAACATCACTCTTCTATATCATGAGAATAGTCCAATTACAATAAGAAAAATCATCAACAAATGAAACAAAGTAATGACGAACAAACAATGAAATAGTGGAACAAAGTCCCCAAACATCAATATGCACAATGTGAAAGGGAACTGCACATCTATTACCATGATAGGGATAAGATGAGCAACAATGTTCAGCAAAACTACATGGTTCACAATGAAATACATGAGAAGAAGAAAAATATGTAAATAAATGAGGTAATTGTTTCCTCATAACAACAAATGAGGGATGTCCCAAACATTGATGCCAAAACATCATCGAGTCTAGAACTACTATCACTACGGCCACATCCATAGGACTGTGGTGTAGTAAAAAAAGATAATAGGCATCTTTCATTTGGTAGAATATTTTGAGTTATCAAACATGATGATTAGGAGCACTGGAGGTTTCATAAATCTGTCTTCATTAACAAATTGGGCAAAAATAAATCCATTGATAATTCAAAACATCATCAGGTCATTCTCCAAATGAAACGGTTAAGACAAAAGATAATAGGCATCTTTCATTTGGTAGATTACCCACACAAGATAATATATATACAATAAAGGAAAAACCCAGCAGGTAATGTTTCATTATCTAGAGGAGCTACAAGCCCCCGACTAAAAAAATTAATTGCAAAATCACCTGGCAACAAAGAAAACTGCATTTTCAAGCATTAGTAACTTATTTGCACATCCTATAGCCAAAGCACCACCAGAACCACCTTCTCCAATAACAACAGAAATAATTGGAACCTTCAGGCCGAACATGGTCCTCAAATTGTGAGCTATAGCTTCACCCTGCAAGCGAAAGCGGAACTCAGCAATCCGGTAAGTAGCAAAACATGTTTTACATAGTTTAAGCTAAATCAAAATGCATACTTGGCCTAGTTCCTCCGATTTAAGGTCTGCAAATGCCCCTGGTGTGTCGATGAAAGTGATAATAGGGAATCCATGGTGATCTGCGTAATACATCATGCGTAAAGCCTTCCGGTAACTGTTCAAAATCAAACTTGCTGTTTAGAAATTTAAACTAAATCCTCCCCCCACCCCAAACCCCCCCCCCAAAAAAAAAAAATTTAATTTTTCTTATGCAAGACTTCATCATTTTGGGTCACACAAAGCTTTCTATTATTTTTTGAATTTAACTAAATTAGCCTGGGTTGCATCTCATAAGTAATTTGATACTCTAAATAGCACCATTGGAACAGAATTAAGCTATCAATATGAATATATGGTCATAATTGGCAATGATACAGTTAAACTGTAAATCTATGACTAACTGCCTTCTCATATCATGATTCATGATCTAAAGGGCATACCCATGTGGAGTAGGCATTCCAAAGTTGCGCTGGATATTTTCTTTTGTATTCCTTCCTTTCTGGTGACCCATGAACATATAACTTCTACCATCTATAGTTCCAATACCACAAACAATGGCAGGATCATCATAACCTGCTCTATCTCCATGAAGTTCGACCCACTAGACAATGGAATCAAAAACATGAGTCATATATTTCCCTCAAAATCTGACAATATGCAAATTTAAAATAAAAAAAGGTTCCTATTGTAGGAAATGAATAAATTACGAAAAATGAAAGTCAGTCTCTCCACAGAATTACTAAACCTTGTCAGTGATGTTCAACACATGGTCAAGAAATGTCGGCCTGTTAGGATGACGAGCAATGTTCACGCGTTGTATTGGGGTCAGATGCGTGTATAAATCCTTTATTGCCTGAAATCAACATTATTACATCAGCCAACATAGGCAATCAGAACCAGAATGTATCTTCTCAAAGAAACAGTCCATCAAATAGCAATAGAAGCAAAAAAAAGCAAGAGGGGTGAACATCCAAGTCAAGCTGTGGGACGCATAGCTAGTTTAACCATTTTAGACAAGGGTACACTAGCAAAACCAAAGTGTATTCGCGTGTTGCATCGTTCATGAAAGAACTAAGCTTAGTCTAAGTGTCTAACCCACATCACTAACATCACATGAGACGGTACACCTAGAGTATAATCGCAATAATTTAACCATACCTCTAAAAATCACATTTTATACAAAATAACATGATGGAAAAATAATAAAATTAAAAATGAAGGTAAAAATGAAAAAGAATCAAGTAACTTGGGATCTCCACAGTTACAGGAATTCCCTAAATATTTCTTCAAATCCTAAAATATCTTAAATAGTTTAGAAGAGTTATTCAAGACTTTGCCTGTTGGTACTTATTCTCCAATGAGATGATCTGATCACTGAAGTCCAGACCAGTTTCATTTGCCATTTTTCGCACCTGCAAACAAGGAAATCAGATTCCGAAACTCCTAAATTTTTACTAATAAAATCAAATACTAAGCCAATTTTGAATTAAGCGGCACCCAAAAAGTTGAGCTTACATCAATGATCTTCTTCTCCAGACTCACGAGGGGTTTCTCAAAATCCAAAGTAACTGGCTTTGGTCTCTCTTTCAAAGGCTTGAAATGCGAAAGATGACTTATAGCCCCACCTTTGACATTAGGGTCTGCATTATCTGGCCATGGATGATCATGCTTCTTCACCTTCCTAATCTTTGCATCGACAGTAAAATCCCTCCTCGCAACCCCAAACCGCGACCTACCCAGTGCTTTCAGAGGAACACCATTGAGGCCATTTCTCGAACTTCGGAGAAGATCTGAAGCAGTAGTTCCAGGAAATGTAACTGGAGAATGATACACAGAAGCCATTCTTATGCTTCCCAAGTATAGAACTAAAATCCTCCAAATGCCACCAAATAGAGGGCCAAAATTAGTATAAAATCAACAAAGGTAGCTCCTGAATACAGAAAAATTCCTCAAATCATAGGCAAATTTCTCTGAAGGAGTTCAAATCGATTGCGGCAGAAGATTTGAGAAGGAAGGAGAGAGAGAGAAAAGGTGGCGGAGCAACCAAGGGAGGAGAGCTCGAGGAAAGAGGGAATCCGGTTCAGTGAAGATGGATCGTTGACGAATGAAAAAGCCTATTAACGAGCCAGCGATTTTGGGGTTGGCCGTTGTGGGGGTCGTTGGTTGGGACGGCTGTCATAGGGTCGGTTTCTATCCCAGACTTGATTATGTGATCCGGATCCGGATCCGGATCCGGATCTGATTATATATATATATATATATACTATTAAATACGTACGTGTGGCTTGATTTGGTGAGAAAGAGGGACTTTGATCGACATTTGGTGGAAATGCATGTGCCATCAATTTGAAGATCACCAAATTAATCTTTGTTCTTGTCGTTTAATTTTGACATATGAGTCAGATTAAAAGTAGATTTATAAAATAGTTCTACTCTTATGGAAGGTGAAGTTTTGACATATTAAAAACAATATTTAAAGGATTTGTAAAAGGATGGATTTTAAGCATCATAATCAATATATATATATATATATATATATGATAGCAAACACCTTAAAATTGGGTCTTAATTTTCACGTGTAAGGATTTGGTACCTAAAAATTCCGATCAATCGTAAGGGTGAACAAAGACATTGTAGTGAATCACTATGGGTCTCTTGGTAATTTGATCAAATTAAATGGTTCTCCTTAGCATCAACTTCCGTTCTCAGAATTTCAATATTAAAATTGTGGGTTTATAGTATAAGGGAACATGGAAAATAGTAGTTGTCATTGTTAATTCTTGTTTACTTCATGTGAAGTCTATATCCACCCATTGTCTCTCATTACATCAATGAGAACTTCACCAAGAATTCAAAAAATTAAATTATTTCTTATAATTTATGGTCCCCAAATCTTCATCCTTTTTTTTTTATGGAAAAGGAAAAATTCATAGTAAAGATACAATATCTATGTTCAGCTTAGTACATATGAGATAGGAGTCTGTGGTTACCGAGATCCAAGGTAATTGTTTAACAAAAAGTACCACTTTAGAAAAGTGTGGATTCCAACTCAATCTCCAAACCTCATTCAAAATACATTCCGCAAAAACAGAGCACCTAGTTGGAAAAGCAATACTCTGAAGGTAAAGTTCTTAAAACCTCGTTAATAGATGAGAGAACATTTTTGGATTCAACAACACAAACATCTATAGAAGGCATCATCAAAGTGCAAAACCTTTGGATTGAATGTGACTCTGTGGCAGTGATCACCCTTCTTTCTAGAGGTTTCATTCCATGGTTTGTATTTCAAAGATGGAGAAATCTCAAGCCATACTTGGACTCCATTGAATGGAAGATTACTCACTGCCATCAGGAGGTTAACTTAATTGCTGATTTTTTTACGAAAATAACAGCAAAACTTGATGCATCTGCTCCGATGACTTTGTGGCCCTCTTTGATGTCTATGGAGCTTGAGATGGATGCTAACAATCATCCCAGATACAAATTCATGTAACTTGTCTCTATTTGTTTTTGGGGTTTGGTTCCTTCATGTGATTTTCCTACTAATGGCACTGTCGAAGGTGGGTCTATCGTGTAAGGTTGCTCTCCTTTTTCTTTATTGGTTCTTTTTTCATCTTTATCATAATTTTTATTATTAATATATTTCGAATCTTCTAGCGAAAAAATCTATAGAAGGCATAATTCATTGATGACGCTATACCATAGAAACAAAAATGGAAAAGCTCATGAGAACCTTGACATGGTCACTCAAATAATGCACACATTTATATTGCACATTCTACTCCAAATCTACTCATGAGTAGAATGAGCTTCTGGTGACATTGCTTATCAAGAGAAGTAAAGCAAATCCAAGACAGACTCCAAAGTCCTTCCCAAATCCCAACTGTAGCAACACTACTTTGGCTCTCCCTGGTAAGTCTGCCATGAGTCTGGATCACAACCTCTATTTATATTGGTAGGATTGAAATACAAATGAGATTCACAACAATTGATGTGATTAATAGCACCTTTAGATATTTTTATATAAAACAAATGTACATTAATTTGTGTATACCACAACTGTAGCCTATCATCAAGCAAAACCGAACCCTCCTCCTCTCCCTCCCCATTAAAGAAAATTATACTACTTTAAAATGGATTTTAATTTATACAATTTTCAACTTAATATTTTATTAAATCAAATTATCCCAAATAAAGATGAAAATTAAAAAATAAAAAATAAAAAAATGGAGTCTTTGACCTGAAATAAAATAGAAGAAACACCCTCACTAAACAAGGGATAGATGAAATGCTAGCTCTTCCCATCCATCGGCAAGGAAAAATAGATAAGAGTTAATCTAGAATTCGATAATACCTATAATAAGAGGCATTCAAAGAGTATTGTGCAAAAGTGCAATATGATTCCTTGACCAAAATGTTGTGGTGTTAGGGAAGTTAGGGAACTGTTGTAATATAGACCTTAAATAATGACTACTTATTTATTCATTTGGTTCCGCAAACTTCTACTCTTCCTTTTGCTGTCTTTAATCAGATCCATGTGGCCGACTCATTAAGTTGGGATAAAGTTGAGACAGTAATAATGCTAACAATGATTTAATAAAATGGAAAATAAAAAAGTGAAAACTCAAGTTGGAACCTGTAAAAATCCACATGAGAAAAATGGAACTAATGAAGTCAAGACCCCCAAATTCTAAATAGCCATTTATAAGTATAGAATTGATCCATAATTTTTAGGCTTTCTAGGGTCGCTATAATAGTTTTTCAATAAACAATAATGGTTTCCATTTAATTGATGAGCCTAAATACTAAATCCAACTCAAAAACTATAATTTTTTCCTCTCCTATAGTAGCATTAGTGTCACGGAAATATGTACTACGAAATTTTTTTAAACCATCTGGATAAAGTTTCCTTGAACATACCAGCTATGTGTCTCAACTCCATGCCCAAACAAGTTCAAGATACATTAGTTGATAAAATCAAGAGGTAAAAAGGAAAAAATTTAAGATAAAGTAGAAACGCACCAGAATTGAGCCATTTCATTTGAAGGTACCTGTTTTGAAAATGATTCATAGAATATCATAAGGGGTTCCCTATGCAAAACCAAGCAAGGAACAGTATCATATAGGACAGATTGGAAAAAAAAAAAAAAAAAAAACCCCAAAATAAATTGAAAACAGGGCATTTTAGGCTCGTAATGGAGAAATTTAATAACTTCAGAACCAGAATTTATGTGGGGATGGCATTCCAGTTGTGGAGATCCTAACAAGTCCCAACTATGGTTGAAATCTAAGGATAGTCTAAGCAGGTGCAATACACCCTACAATAGGTTGTACATAAAACAGAGAATGACCCTTAATCTGTACCCAAAGAGAGTGAGCACAATGGATTTTATACTACATAATCTTAGAATCTTGAAATAAACTAAAAGTTGCCATCCCAACCTACAATGATCTTAACTCAGGCAGCAAAAGCAAAAACGCTTTAAATTCATATAATGACTAAATTGTTAATTGGCAGAAACAAAGACCACATGAATGCATAATTGCTAAGTTCATAATTTGTTAAGTATCCAGGACCTAAAATGGGATTACTTCATAATAAAGCCTAAATCATAAGGCTCCCGCTATTACAGGGTCTAGGAGGTTGGAAGGTGAAAATAGTATGAAAAAATCCAATTCTAGATAATAACGTGTCATAACAAAGTACATGAGAAAAACACTGAAGTTTAGAAAGATATCACGAAATCATTACAGTATCACATTTGAATCTTTGATTCCAGTAATTAACACTGCAAGCTAGGGGTTTGTTGTTGCTTACATTCGTATATACCTAATTAGGCATAGTCTAATTATGCACATTTATGGGCATAGTAATTTTCCCATACTCGTTTGGAATAAGACTCGCACATAGACAATTGTAGTGATATTTCAAGAAATGGTTCTCATATGAATTGCTTAAATGATATTTAACTTTGAAACGAACTTCCCTTTTAGAAATCCGTTGATCATATCACAGTTTGCATGTATTTTTACTTCGTTCAAACTTTAGTTAGATGCCACAAATAACTATTTTCTCAAAAGCAATGGAGTACTAAAACACGATATTTGGCATCGCTGTGTTCAATCATAGTCATAACTATTTCAATAATAGGAGAAAATGATGCTAGTCTTGATAGAAGGATACATGGAACCACGAACCAGATCCCTGTCTTCTTCTTCTTTAAGAAAATAAAAAATAAAAATAAAATAAATATTATAAAGTTACAATAGTAGTTGGGGAATATTTCTTTGTGTTGACCCAATGCTTCCTCAAATCTATATATCAAAGCGTCTCTCATTAGGGTTTAAACTAAAGACATCTTGCAATGTGTGGTTCTGCAAAAATAGAGAAGACATGAAAAATGATCCTAATATTATGGCACTTATGTTTAGGGGAGAGAAAAGCAATTACCCCAAAACGAAGCCCTTCAATTGAATCTGAACGATAGATGAAGATGAAGATAAATCCCAAATCAAAGATCAATAAAAAATTGAAGATGAAGAAAACCCCAATCACAGATTGACATTGCAAAAGCACTTAAGAAAACATGAGCATATTTTGCTTCTAAGAGGACAGGAGTGATTATACATATTGAAGATAATCTATTAAATCCATTAAAAGATTAATGCATGCCTCACTCACCGTGGGTTGCCCAGATGGTTAGGGCGAACTAAGAATTGTGTGGATTAAGCGTAAGATCTCAGGTTCGATTCTCTATCTGTGCATCTTCAATTTAAGTGGAGATTATGGCGGTGGGTTGCAGTGCTAGTCTCCCCGAGGATTAGTCGAGGTGCGCGTAAGCTGGCCTAGACACTTTGGTTAAAAAAAAAAAAAAAAAAGAAGTAAATGCATGCCTCGAATTATACAAATAAATGAAATTGAAGAGATTATTATTATTTTGAATACAATTTTCTTCAAGTTTATGGCACAAGAAAAAGGTTAGAGCAAAGAAGATAAGTAAAAAAATACATAAAAGGTAAAGATAATTAAAGACAAACTCAGGGCTGATTTGTCTACAATGAAAACTAAATCCCTTGGTACACACCGAACAATAGGAATTGAGGAAGTATTCATTTTGCAATCTCCTATCAACGAAAGTGAAATTGACATTGCTTTCCTCTTTTGAAGCACTTTAGAATGGGAAGCCTATAAATAGGAAATGGAGATGTTCAATGCTCAATATTTTCTGTTAATGCTTCCCTTAGATTACAAACATATGTTAGGGACCAAACTAAGAATCAGTTCTAAGTCCCCAAAAGTTTCAGAGTATCAATGGGTGCCATTTTCTTCAAATATGATTCAACCAAAGAAGTAGATAAATCGTGGAACTTTGAAAATGGTCTACCTAATCAAATTAAAAGACACACCTACTCAGTTAGGGTTATTGGGTTTGTTTAATTGCACAACCTACCTTTGAATTTTTTATTTTTTACTTAAAAAAAAAAAAAAAAAAAAAAAAGGAACAATCCAAATTGAAGAATTGATAAGCAGATAAGAAAAAAAAGAAAGGATCTTGAGGCTAGGACTTAGGAGCTAAGAAGAACATTCAAACACCAGGTTGAGATGATAGATTTTTAAAGCAAGGGGGAATGGGATATTGCCAAAAGTATATGAGGACAAGTTGGTTTCCAACACTCCCCCATGAGCTTAATATTGACAAATTGGTTCTTGATAATCCAAAACCAGAAACCTAACAAAGATCTATAAAGATCATCTAAGAACATGTTCCAACTACCTTGTTCAATTAGCCCAAGTAGCTTCATGCACATTACGCTGCATAAAGATCTAGGATAAGGAATCCTTAGAACCATTGGCATGCTGATCTGAATTCAAGTTTCTGTTGACAACAAATGAATGAAATTTTATGAAATTTAAAATCATAATTGATTTGGAAGCCTTTCCACTTAGGATGGTGGGTTCTTTACCTCCTGCAACAAACATCCAAGGCATCCACGCATCTATGCATCTATGTTCAGTTCTATTTGTATCTTTTTATTTGTTAAATTTTATTGGTGGGTAACATAATCGTGCATTCGCATGAGAAAGCACATTCCACAGATGGTTAAGAGCCTTTTGAGTTTTGACGCATAATCAGTCCCTCTTGATTATTTGCCTTATGATGAGGTTAGTAAATTTATGTTAGTTTTGAATTTACTATTCTAAACAGTAGCTTCGGCTTTTACCAAAAAAAAAAAACTCAAAACAGAAACACTATGTGAGAGGGACGTGGATTTGCCTAGTTTCTTGATAGACCAGTTTGGCGAGCTAATATGTGTAGCTTTGAGAGAGAGAGAGAGGAGAGCAAGAGAGAAGAGAGAGAGTTTTAGTAAAAAAAGAAAAGTGGATGAAATTAATATATGGTATTAAAAAAAAAAAAAAAAAAAAAAAAAAAGAAAAAAAGGACTGGCAAAATCGTGTGAGCAGTGGGAGGAAGAGAAAATTTTTAGGAAAAAAAAAAAAAAAGAGAAAAAGAGTTTTAATAAGAATAGGAAAGATAGAATTTTAGTAAATAAGGAAAGTTAATAAAATTAATATATGATATGAAGAAAAAAATAGAATGGGCAAAATCGTGTGAAAGTAGGGGAATTGCGGGGAGAGAGAGAGAGAGAGAAATAGTATTTAAGTATTATAAAAATATAATAAAAAAATGAGCAAAATTGTGTGTGAGGGAAAGAAAGAGTTTAGGAATAAAAAAGAAAGAGAAAGAGTTCTAGCTAGTAAGAAAAGGAAAGAAAAAGTTTTAACAAAAAAAGGAAAGTGAATAAAATTAATATATGATATTAAAAACAAAAGGCTTGTGAAAATAGGGAGAGAGAGATAAATATTATTAATTATTATAAAAATATAATAATATAAAGGATATTAGCAATTTAAGAAAATAAAAAAAGAAGAGAAAGAAGAGACAATGAATAAAAAAGGACAAAATTGCCAAGTGAAATATTTGCCACTTGGTGCTTTTATATAATAGTTTGAATTTTTTTTCTTTTTTAAATTCTTATCTAGGGCCCATAGGCCACTAGGATGGCAGCTCAAGAGGGCAACGAGGGGTGATGGCCCAGCTCCAAGAGAAAAGAGGGTAATTACAAGATGCCACACATCTGATGGGGCGGAGTTGGAGATGCGACTTCTCCCTATGACTCAGGCCAGTGTTATTAGTGACCGATAGCTACCACCACTTCAAGAGGGTTATAAGCTTTGAATGGAAACCCCAGTAAATAGTTGTTGTAACTTTAACTGTCCTAAGGTAGCAAAATTCATTGTCGCATAAATAATGATCTACACAAATGGTGTAACGACTGCCACGTTGTCTCCAACATGAACATGATGGAATTGAATTCTCTGTGAAGATGCAGAGTACCAATTCCCTTTATGTATCCAATTAGATGGTGAATGCAGTTTTTCCACTGTCAAGGTGCATGCCAGGTGAATAAATCTAAACTATTGATTTGGAATTCCTAAAACCATTATGAATTCAGCATTATTTTCCCAACTTATATGCTACTATGAAAGGTTTGATCATCTTGTTGTTTAAGGGAGTTAGACTACTGTAAGATTTGATCAAATTACGGGTTAGGATCCATAAATTTGAGCAACTTTATCCCCATATCACTATCTTGTTTGTTCAGATGATGCTTGGTCGAGTAATAATTCTAGTAGTTAGGGAATTGTTACACCCAATTCTCCATTAAGAATCAATTACGATTGGATTTTCTTCCCTTAAGAAAAAAACTTGACATCTATTATCTACGTCAGCTCTAATGACTTTAACGATAGGCATGTAGATGCTGATTTTGTTCCCAAAGATGCAAAAGTTTCTCTCCATCCAAAGGTGGGCTATATAGGACTACGAAAAACCAACTTAAATTACAATCAATAAAGTTGCCTCCCGAATGTTTTCCCCACCCATAAGGCCTCTAACTTGACATTACCCCAGGCCTTCTAGAAGAATACCATCCAAATGCTAGCGGTCAAGCCAAAGTTTTGTTGAAATCCCACCCCCACTCTCCACTAAAGGATCTTTCTCCACACCCCGGAATAGTTCTAGTAAGGTTGAACCATTGTCCAAATAGTGTCAGAGCTCAAGTATCTATGAGCGATCTATTTAGAGAATTCTTATGGGATACTACTAATAAAACTTGCTTTAGAATGTAGCCAAATTCATGTCTTTGATACATTTCACTCCCGAGCTTCCCTTTGTTTTAGTTTTACAAATGATGCCCTAAGCAATTATGTGGATTTCTTCTCTCCACACAAAACCCTAAACAAAAAATGCTAGAAAACAAGGATTCCAACTTTGAGATAACAAAAAAGGGAGCCAAAATAAACCAAACCAATAAATGCAGTCACCATGTAAAATTGGAGAGACAAGATGAAGTCGTTGTGTCTAGGAAATAAATTTGGATTTCCACCTTTCAAGTAATTTTCTCACCGAATAAAGTAGATGCACTCCTGAAATCAAGGGCATCCCTAAATACTTAATTGGGAGGGGAGGGGATGAGTATGAAGATTAATATTTAAAACATGGGGAAGTTCTTATAGGGCGACCCTTTCACCACATCATGACAAACAAGAAATATTATCAGCAATATGTCTCCTTTTAATAAATACTGATTAATTCGAGGAAACAAGATGATAAATCATAGATTGGAGCCAATTGACTAAAATTTTGGATACAAATTTATAGAGCGGATTACATAGAAAGTAGGTCTATAACCACTCAATCTTGCTAATAACTATCATGTGACAACTTTTAAAAGTGACATACCAAAAAAAAAAAAAACTGACCAAATTCAATGGATACACTTTTCAAGTCATCACCTAATATTGTTGGTGAATATGATTTCTCCACATGCCATTATAATGGTTTAATAATTGTTTAAAATTTCATATTTTTTATGGAACGGCTTAAAATGTAAGAATTGTTCATAGTAACAAATGGAAAAATCCAATATATGACTCGTTTGATTGAGATACGAGATTAAATTTGACATGTAACTTAACAAAAAAGAACCTCCCAATACTACTACTACAACTATAACTACAATAACAACAATAATAATAAAGTCTTATGCCAATTTAATAGAGTCGGATACATGAATCCAAACAAAGACAAGAAAAAAGAACCTCCCATTTTATCAAATAATTAGAATATCATAATTTTTCCTTCTCCTTTCACTAAAATAGAATGTCAAATCATCATATCTATATAGCCAAAAGTAATGGGGATGTTAGAATGGGTTCTTACAAAAAGATTTTGACCAATGGATTAATCTACTAGTATATGACTTTATTTGAGCACTATCAAGAAAGCCAGTACTGGTTATTGTACATTTTATAATAATAAATTTTTGGATAAGAATGAATTTAGACCCCACTTCAAAAGAAAAAGTGAATAACTTTTGGGTATTTTTATTGACCGCAAGAAAGGAGAAATTAATTGAAAGGAAAGATGACATAGAAAAACATGTTTTACATTGGCCCATGTAGGGAGGCTTTCCTAAACAGTCCATAACTTTCAAGGCATCAGGATGGGTTAGAAAAAAATCGTCTGTAATTCCGATCTCTTATAATTTTGTGCAATACCACCTTCAGGCGGTGACACGTGTATTGATACGAATACAATGGTTCAGATCTGATTTAAATGCCTCTTCATTAATTTAATGTTTTATTAGTTGTACCAGATATGGACCATTGTATTGGTATCAATACACGTGTCACCGCCTGAAGGTGATATTGCACAGAATTGTACGAGATCGGAATTACAGACGATTTCAACCCGGATGGGTCAGGATGGGTGATATCAATTACTCAGTCTCAAACCATTGGATATAGTGGTGTCAAAAAGGCCCGGCAAGCCCGAAACCACCTTAGCTTGTCTTCAGCATGATCAGAGCATGGGCTAAGTGTTTCAGCATATAGGGTAAGCTTGGGCTGGAATTTTCAGACCCAATGCAGGGCCGGATTGAGCTTGGTCTGAGCCCAACCCAACCCTACCCTGTGTATATGATACATATATTATATTACGACATACAATAATTATATTATATGAGTATATGATTATGTTAACATATAAATTATAAAATGCTACTTTTTTAAAATGTCTCTACTCTCTATCAACACTTTTTATAATCACACCACTTACTTGTATCTTTATTTTTTATTTTTTTTAATATACATTTCTCGCTTTCAAAATCTGAATATGAGTGGATTAATAGCCTCTTTTTCTCATCCAAGTGACAATATACAGAGGCTACCATGGTAAATTAGAGCCAACCCGGTCCAGCCCAGCCCAATCAGGATCATTAAGGGTTGGGCTGGGTTGGGTTGAGCCCGACAAGGCTAGGCCTGATTTGAGAATTTGAGATATCTTAGTGCGACCTAGGGCTGAGTTGGGCTTGGACTGAGTTAAAAGACTTTCGAGTAAGGAACCCAGCCAACCAAACACAATGACACCCCTAAATTTTTTGGAAAAAAAAAATATTAAAATATAAAAAAAATAAAAGAAATATTTACAGAGATTTACAGATGCAAACCAAAACGACTTGAAGCATCTATATCTAAGTATTGAATACCCACCAGTGGGTTCTAAAACTTGGCATCGAATTAGTCGAATTGTATCAATATTGACTAACACCGATACCAATATCTGATGATCCTAAATTAGGTATTGATATCAGCTAAAAGGTAAATTTGTTATAAAAAAAATAAATTATTTTTAAGGAAAGGTAAAAAAATGAAAAAATCAATCGATCCGATTCCCCAAGATTTAAGTCCCCAATACCCATTGAATAGTTTAAATACAAAATCTCATGTCCTATCTCAACATGGCCTCACCCTTGTAACGTTTCTCTCATGTTGGCCTTTTTTATTTATTGAAACACATACCGTCTGATCACAATGCCAAGAGTCTTTATCAAAGACCGAAGAAAATGTCAAAAATGCATCACCGATATGTCCTTGTTATAATTGATTGATTGATGAATCATCCTATTATATATAATTATAATATCTTAGGATACGACCCTTTTATTAGACTTTGAAAGGGATGATGGTTGGGGTGATATGGGGACGTGTGTTCAATTCCTCCCAGTCATAGGATCACTCTCCATCCCTGAGTTCTATTGAGAGGAGCAAGAACCGACTTCAACACTTTACATATGCCAACATATTATGGTGGTTGAGATACCTAAGTTGGCCAAAGAAACTGCATTCAAAGCCATCAATAAGTGGGTGCAGCTCAAATTAAAGATCACCCATTTCCTTGTATGATCACTACTAGGGGTGTCAAGCAATCGGGCTAGACTGGTCTCAGTCAGGCCTAGTTGGCATGGTCATGGTGGGAAACAAGAGTGGGACTTATGCCTACAACAGCAAGTCATGGGTGAGTTGTGATTGTGAGGGTGGTGGTAGTGCTGCTGCTGCTCCATACGGCTCTCCCACCTATGTTGCCAGTCATGGGGAGGTTACTCGTTTGGGTAAAATTGGAATTATGAAAAATAAGGAATCCTACTTAAGAAAACTCTTATCTTGTGAAGAAAGTTAGAAACTAGGGGTACAAGTTTGGTCCTAACTCCATGACCAAAATGGGATTGGGCTAAGATTTCTAATACTGAACATGGGTTAAGGCTGAAAATTTCTGACTCTAAGTCAGGGTTGGGTCCGACTATGGTTGAGGTTTCGAGTTTTGAACTTAGCCCAATATTGATTTTGATCTTGATTATATATAATGATGTCATACCCCAGCAATCCTACTCTGTACTCACGAGTCATAACTCACAACCATGGATTTAAAATTTGGATCAAATCGGATTTGGCCGGATTGGATAGGTATCTCCCCTTTGACAGTTTTCGATCCTTGATGCTTGACCGATTCTGGGTTAAGGCAGAAGGGTAAAATAGTAATAAAAAATAATTTTAAGGGAAGTTTACATCCACCTCCCCTTGCTTTTGCCCTAATTATATCCACCCCTCATGTTTCGCTTATGACAAATAAACCCACCCAACCTAACAGCGTAAGTGAAATGTTGGTTTTTGAAATGGAAAAGACTTGTTTACCCTTATTACATCTTCAACCCTAAAATGCCTAAATCCTCAAATCCTATTCTTTCATGTCATGTGATACTCCTATCTGGGGGTGTCAATTCCTAAACCGAACCGGTAAAACCGGCCGGACCGAACCGATAACAACCCGGACCGAACCGAACCGAAGCCTTATTGGTTCGGTTCGGTTCGAGTATTGTAACCCCAAAACCAAACCGAACCGCACCGAAAACCGGATGAACCCGAAACCAAACCGAAACCGGCTCAAAACCCGGACCGAAACCGAAACCAAACCGGTAAGAAACCGAAACACTCCAAAATTCATTAAAAAAATTTAAATTTGAATAGTTTTGTATACATTTGTATGGAAAATCGAATTCAAACTAGACCAAAAATCAAAACCAACCCGGTTACAAATCGATTTAAGAAATCGAAGTTCAACAATTCATCATTTGGTTGTTTCCTAATGGCTCCATACCGGTTTAAAAAACCGATCCAAACCGAAATGAACCTAATAAATCCAAACCGGTACCAACCCGAACCCAAACCGCACCGAAACCGACACCGGACCGAAACCGATAAATCCTTATTGGGTCGGTTTCGGTCACTTCCAAACTCACACCGAAACCGGTGGAACCGGACCGAAACCGCACCGACCCGGACCGTTGACACCCCTACTCCTATCTAGGGGTGTCAATTCTGAGCCCACACCGGTAGGTCCAACCGAGCCCGACTTGTTTATGGCCTGACCTGGATCGGCCCAATTAATAAACATGTCGAGTTTGAGCCCAACAAGTTTATTAAACGGGAGTTCATGGTGCAAGTAGCTAGCCTGTCGGGCGCCTAACCGAATCGACACGTTTATAAGCCCGACTTGAACTGACTCGTTGTAGCGCGACCCAACCCGACCTCTTTAATACTACATAAAATTCTTATTTTGCCACTACTAGTAGGAAACTAATTAAACTTTCTTACCCTTTGCTTTGTAATAGGATTTGATTAATTAAACTTTATTTTGTAAGTTGTAATGGTCATAATTTCTTCTTCTTTTTCAAAGAACAACCATAATCTCATATCAGTTCTCCTCGTGATTAAAGAGTTACATCATATATTTATAGGCCTTCAACCCACTTAAGAAAATAATTTTATGGTATGCACGTTTAAAGTCCGTTTAGAGCCTGTTTAGACTTAAATAGGTACTTAGCTCGGTTAAGGCATGATTCAGACACGTTTAAGGAAGCCCGATTAAAGCTCGACATTGACCAACCCGATTATAAACCGTACCGTGCCCCCCAAAGCTAGGCCTGTTTACTTAAACGGGCGTTCACAAAGGCTTCCAAGTAGTCAAGCCCGATTAGGCCTGACCGAGATCGACTCGGCCCGACAGATTGACACCCCTACTTCTCCCTGTCTATCACTGTCGTCTAAGCTTTTGTCACTCCCTCAGGCGTAATCTACTCTGCGGCCTTCCCCTTGATCCATCTTGACAATCTCAATGGCGACAGAATCGAAATTTTCAGTTTAAAATCAAGCGAGACCGAAATCAACGATCTTGGCGGAGAAATAGGAGTCCGTGAGGGTTGCAGAGGGGATGAAACCTTTGCCTTTCTCTTAGCAGAATTTTGTTAACAGAAGAATTAACATCAACTTCGTCAATTCAATTTCATCCATAATAGAGAGGTGAGGTGCCAATTACCTTCTTTTGCTTGATTTTCAGTTACTGTTAAAATTTTGCACTCTTGTTTTTTGATCGAAGCAATGTTTGCCTTCATGAATTGATCAACTCACGCTACCTGCAAGGAGCCAGAGTCCATGATCTTAATGAAAGAAAATAAATACGGAACGATTCCTGAAAATCGATAAGCATGCACGACAAACACTATAAAAACACGTTTTAGGCATACCTGAATCTATGACTGAAGAACAAGAACTCCTCAATGTCTTCTTGTATGCTCCTCATACAACATGATCAATGTTGGTCTGGTCTACCCTCTTTCCCTTTTGCTTTTGATCGTTAACCTCACTTAATGGGTCAGTGATAACTATATATAGAGGTGAGGGTAGGGACCAACCCTGCAATAAAATTAGGGTTTCCTACTCATTAAGGAAACAATACCTTAGGTCTACACATAGTAATAAATATTTCATACCATTTAGGTGTGTTAATAGAATCCAATATCTCCATAGAGATCACTTACCAATAATATTGGATTCTTTCTGCTTACTCCATCTGTAGTCACCATCACTAAACCGATTTTGAAAACAAATCTTTGACTATGCTAGCCCACCTAATAGGAAATCTTACAATCTCTCACTTGGGCAGCATATGTCACAAGTTTTAGATTTTAAAATTTATTTAAAATGACTCTCCGATTTAGATAAACTGAATGTGGCCACAAATAAAACAGTGTCGAATGGAGTGCACCTTAAACCAAATGCCTTGGTCCGAATGAGAATTACAAACACCCAACCGTATTGATCATCACATCTAAAGCAATATGAGACCACACACGTCAAAGTGCTCATAACATCACCGACTTGGGCTGAACAATGTGAAAGTGTGGTATGAAAATAACATGCAATAGTGATCATCATGTCTATTTCCAAATTGGTCCTGGCTCGAAAACCAAATGAGCCCTATGAGACAGATACTGAAGGTCTCATTAACTACAAGCGTCTCCCAAACGCTTAAGCTTCAATCAAAGAAGCTCATTGGGACTGGGTCCGGATGTCCCACAACTCTAGCACTAGACCTCAATCAAACGAGGCTTTGCTAGCGACTGGATGTGTGTGTATTGATTGGAACCTCAGATACCGAATGAGGTAAATACACCACATATAACCTCAATTTTCTGTAGGATTCAAATAAATAAGTGTATACATATAAAAAATGGCCATAAAATGCATATATATATATATATATATAAAATAAAATTGAAAGTCAAAAGAACTAATAAGTCCCATATTAGTGACATGCTCTTGAAAGACTTTTGGAGTCAAGCCCTTAGTAAGAGGATTTGCAATCATGTTTTGTAGCAATCTATTCCATTGTAATCTGTGACTCTTGAACTTTCTCTCTGACAAAAAATTACTTAATGTCAATGTGTTTAGAGTCTGAAGTAATTTTATGGTTATGAGAGAAATGAACTGCAACGGAGTTGTCACAGAGCATCCTCAATGATTTAGATATAGAGTCAACAATCTGTAATAATGTAATTCTACAAAAATTTATGATTCATGAGCTTACTCCCACTAATCTTTAGATAGACCTATTTGATTCCTTTCATTTTCATAAAGAACCTTAACTTGAACATAATTAACAACCACTGGCTTAGGAAGCTCATTAATTTAAGATTAAAAGCTATTATCATAATAGCTGGAAAAATATTAAAGGATTAGTTTCATTCCTTAAAATTGGAACATTCAAAATTTTTTAACAGAAAATAGCAAGGAAGTCAAAACTGGCAAATATAATCATACATATTTACCAAAATATACAATATGCAAGAATAGAAAGCATATTAAACTTCCCAATAATAAAATTTAATCTGACTAATTGGACTATTAATTAGATTTATCCCAGTATTGTTTTCAATAACTGTAGGAAAACAGAAACTGAGAAAAGATCTGATGTCATCGGGGTCACACCTGTGGTGGTAAGATCGCCCAACACGTAGTGAAATCTTTCACATGCAAGGTGAGACGCTCGAAACAACACCATTCTGAAGATTCTGTCATCTATGGTGGCAAGATAAGAACCTTCAAAGCTATGAAGTCCAAAATGTCACCCTCACACTATCAAGCGAAATCGACCAAATGAAGACTCACTTGTGGTGGCAAGAACACATCATTCATTATATGGTCTCTTTGACTGCAACCCATCCTGAATAGTCAATAATAATTTCACAATCTCAGTAACTAGACCACTAAGTGGAAGCGTAATCACTGAAATTATGAAAACCTATAGACTTGAATTGCTACCAAATGCCCGTGGGTTTAGATTTTGGGTGCAAACAACAAGATGAGCTATTTTAGTATTTAATTAATAAAATATTCAACATAAGCCCACAAAAGTAACCCATTATAAACCCTTATAGTCAATATGGCAACGCCATAATTTAACAGTTATCAAAGTGAGTACATTCTTAGTATAACAATTTTGTACTTCCAGCCATTGCCATAAATAAATAGAAAATCTAAATATGACGATTTTCTATAATGACAACATGCTAAATATGAAGGTTCATATCATTTATTCATGATAGCAAAAAAAAAAAA
>NC_056561.1:10505812-10508046 GCF_013358625.1 Macadamia integrifolia
AAATACAATTCTGAAGTCACTATAGAACAAAGGCAAACACTATAGCTGTTCCAAAACAATTATGGAACACAAAATTTGGGTCTCATTTTCTTGTTTTAAAATCAACCCAGTATATTGAACATCCACACATTGGTTGAACCATAAAAACATTTCAAAATACATAATTATACCCTCCCACTGGTTTGACCAGTTAAGTAGGGCTAGTCAAATCAGGTCAAACTGAAATTAAATCAGATCCTAAATGATCAACAAAATTCAAACCAAACTAAGGTCAATCATAGGTCAATGCAAACTTATTAGACCGAAGCTTAATGTATAGATTGATTTCCTTAAAACCCATAAAGCTATTTCAATGCATTGAACAAATGGTCATATAACTCTCCTTTTTTTTTTTTTTTTTAGTCAACTTGACATAATACTTTCTTTGTCCCAAAGTAATACAATAATTTCTTTTAGAGATAGCTTCCGTATCACGAATCCGTTTGTGTTAATTTGATTTCTAATCTAATTTGGTTCACATATTGACTGATTCATTGTATTTGGTTTGATTTAGCCGGTTTGAATTGTGTTGATTCAATCCATCCCATTTGAGATAATGCCTATAAGCTTTTAAACCCATTACACTTAAACAAATCTGGACATGGGCTTGGCCCATTAAATTTCTAAATATAAAATATAAAACTAAGTCAAACCATATGTATCCAACCCAAGTCCAATAAAACCCAATTATTGTGACTTAAAAGCTTAAGGGTAATGAAGTAAAATCATTTGGTTCAATTCTTTGAACCATAATAATAAGTTGAACTCTTTAAATAAAAAAAATATACATATATATATATATATATATATTGGGCTAGAGTCCACCAGCCCAAACTTAAGGAACAAACTTAACTCAATGTTGGGCTTGAGCCCGAAGGCTCAAAAGTTGTAAACTATATAACCCATTATAAGTGAAGACCATTAAAGGTATAAATGTAAAACCAAAACATAACAATATTAAAACCCCAAATAAAAGTAAAAGCAAAAGAAAAAGGATAAACATATGTATCCCTACGCCATACTCTTTCTTTGGGTTACTTTAACAAAACAACACAGCCACCGACCTGCAACTGTTTATTTATTTATTTAATTTTTTTTTATTTTTACAGAAAACAACCAAAACCATGGTCTTTACTGGTGGTACAGTCGTGGTCAAAACCGTGGTTAATTTTAAGACCAAAACGACCAAAACAACCAAAATCGTGGTTACAAAATCAAGGGAAAGCTTATACGGTTCTCCATTTTTTTTTTTAATTTAACTTTGCAAGTTTTGTCCTTTAATAATAATATATAATATATTACTTTTCTCGTTTCTTCAAAACAAAATGACTCAAGGAGAATAAATTGATTTTTATTACTGGTGGTACAGTCGATCGATTTTTCATGAACGAGGCTCTGGTACCATTGAAAGAAAATAAGTACGGAACGATTCATAAAGATCGATAAGCATGCACGACGAACACTACAAAAACACGTTTTAGGCATACCTGAATCCATGGCTGAAGAATAAGAACTCCTCAATGTCTCCTTGTATGCTCCTTGTATAACACGATCAATGTTGGTCTGATCTACCCTCTTTCCCTTTTGCTTTTGGTCGTTAGCCTCACTTAATGGGTCAGTGATAACTATATATAGGGGTGAGGGTAGGGATCAACCCTGCAATAAAATTAGGGTTTCCTCCTTATTAAGGAAACAATACCTTAGGTCCACACATAGTAATAAATATTTCATACCATTAAGGTGTACTAATAGAATCCAATATCTCCATAGAGATCACTTACCAATAATATTGGATTCTTTCTGCTTATTCCATCTGCAGTCAACACCACTAAATCGGTTTTGGAAACAAATCTTTGACTATGGTAGCCCGCCTAATAGGAAATCTTACACTTAACTGCAATTTCCTGGCCAGAGGGGAGAGTACCATGGTAAACGGAACTCACCGATGGTACCTGCATCAAAAGTCGCCCTAAGATAATTCTGTGTGTGTATGTGTGTGATTTCTGTTATGCCTCTTCATTTCCGACTTGCCATGGAAATCCTAGGTTAGCGTTCCCGTTTGGAAGATTTCTTTATCTTCAGAGGTATGCTTTGTGATTTCTAAATTCATTTACAGTATAGTGGAGATGTTAGATATAGGTTATGACTGGACATTGACATTGCTTCTTCTTCTTCTGCTTTTTTTTTTTTTTTTT
>NC_056561.1:10508329-10524746 GCF_013358625.1 Macadamia integrifolia
AAGAAAAAAAAAAGAAAAAAAAAGAAAGATCTCTTCAAGCCAATTCTCAGATATCCAACATCTTTTAGTATATGATAGAACAATTGTGATTGACCACCAATTTGTGTCCTTATTGCTAACTACAAAAACTTTCGAAAAGGATAAATGACTGAAATTGTAGCTAAAACTTGACATGTGACATGTTCAAGCTATTCCAAAAAAAAGAAAAAAGAAAGAAAAAAAAACTATTCAAGCCAATTCTCAGATATTCAATACTTTTTAGTCTGTGATAGAACACCTACGGTTGACCACCAATTTGTGTCTACTTATTGCTAACTACAAAACTTTAGAAAAAGCATAAATGATTAAATTTGCAGCTAAAACTTGACATGTGACCTGATCAAGCTGTTCCAAAAAAAAAAAACCTGTTCATGCCAATTCTAAAATATCCAACACTTTTTAATATGTGATAGAACAATTGTGGTTGACCACCAATTTGTGTCCTTATTACTAACTACAAAAACTTTCAAAAAATGGATAAATGATTGAATTTGTAGCTAAACCTTGATATGTGACCTGTTCAAGCAGTCCAAAAAAAAAAAATAATAATAAAATAACATAAAAGATCTATTCAAGCCAGTTCTCAGATATTTGTCATTCTTTAATATGTGATAGAACAATTGTGGTTGACCACCGATTTGTGTCCTTATTGTTAACTACAAAAACTTTCGAAAAGGGATAAATGATTAAATTTGTAGCTAAATCTTGAAATGTGACCTGTTCAAGCAGTCCAAAAAAAAAAAGAGACCTCTTCAAGCAAATTCTCAGATTTTCAATACATTTTAATATGTGATGGAACAATTGTGGTTGACCACCATTTTAATATGTGATAGAAAAATTATGGTTGACCACCAATTTGTGTCCTTATTGCTAACTACAAAAAATTTCTATTAAAATGAAATTAAAAAGAAAAAAAAAATCATCATTTCTATCCACTATTATGAAATCTGATTGTACGTAGGCACAACCAAATTATTTATTTATTTTTATTATTTTGTGTGCGTGTGGTACAACCAAGTCTTTAGGGTCATGGTTCATGGGTTTGGGAAAATATCCAAAAGAACATATAAAATTTAGGGTAATTTACAACGTCACCCCCTATAGAATGCCACTATTAGAGAGACATCCCCTGCATAATACCAAATTATACTCAAACCCCCTACCGTCATTCACTGTTAAGTGAGGTGTTGAAATGACTATTGTAACCTTTTGATTGAACACATATCCAATTGGACTTTTGCCTCTGTCGCTCCTTTGCCATGTTCTAACGCAGGATAGAATTGGTCTATCACCGGCATCAGAAGGCTGTACAGCAAGGATCTCCTCTCCAGCTCCTCTTCAATCGTGGGCATTAGTTTCCTCTCCCCTCCCTGATGTTTTCAATCTTGGTGTCTTTGTATTCCTCGTCAAGCTTCGCTTAGTTTCAAGATTCAACTTTCAGGACTCCAGTGTTCTAATAGTAGATCTGAGGTCTCCAGTCGATGATTTTTGCATTCTCTGAGGAAATTCCTGAATTTTGTAACATTTAGTTCCTTTTGAAGAATAGCTTATCGATTCCGAGTGTCTCTCTGCCCCCTTGTTGCTCTTGAGTCTTATTTGAAACCACACTTGTAAGTTTTCGAGTTTTTGTTTGTTTTTCTTCGTCTCCTTCGGAGGCAAGCTTGTGCATTGTGAACTTTTTGAGTGCTTGCCTTTTTCAATTTGTATGACTTCCAACTCCGTTTCAAATTGTGGAACTATTTCTACTATCATAATTTTCTGACTCGTCTTTCTCATTTTCGCATTTCATTTTGACCTTGGAAGTTCAAATTACAAAGGGTAATTTACAAAGTTCCACTAGCATGACACATTGAATGATGAAAAATTTCATATTTCCCTAAATCCAAAAGCAACACATGGCAGACAACATATGTTTTGGAGTGGTGGCAGGGAGGCGACATGGAGTTTAAGAGGCCACCCTAAACGCCGGCCTTGATGAAATCGGCTAACATAAGATATCTGATCTGGAGGAGGGATTTTGGGAGTAGTAGCAATAGTCGTCGCAATCATATGGCATTGCTGAGTTGAGGGTGGAGGAGAAACAATGGAGGAGGACTTGGGTTTGGAAGCAACGCAACACCAAGAGTTGTCAGGGGCGACGATGGTGGGAGCACTTGGAGGGTCTCGTCTATGGAGGTGGAGAGTGACATCTTCGGCAGAGGAGGAGTGGTCTGGGCAGACTCAAAGAAAGGAGAGAAAGGAAGAAAACAAAAAAGAGAGAGAGAGAGAGAGAGAGAGAGAGAGAGAGAGAGAGAGAGAGAGAGAGAGAGAGAGAGAGAGAGGGTATATTAGGTACTTCACCTTCTGCAAGAGTATTTTGGTATTTAAAAATATATATATTAGTTGACATCAGTATAGAAGGTCTATTCTGTAATGGCGATTGAGGGTAGGGGGTCTGGGTATAATTTGATATTATGCAGGGGCGTCTCTCTAATAATGGCATTCTCTAGGGGGTGGCACTGTAAATTACCCTAAAATTTATTAACTTATTGAAACTAAAAAAGAAAATAGTTGACTTATGTTAGCTAATTTGTAATTAGATAAAACAATATATATATATATATATATATATTAATATTTGTTTCTGGCTGTTGAGAAAAAGAGTTGTGACACCAATACCTGATTTCTTCACTTGTTTTCATAAAACCTTGCTATTCACCCATTATGCATTAATGTGATCACAAGGTTACTGCGATTGTTTTAGAGTACCCATATTGGGAAAGGTTGGATATTTTGTTAATATGTTCAAAGGAATGCCTAACCAATCTGATTTTAATATTCAATGGTCTACCCTTATGTGACAAATCTAGAAAACCGGAAATATGGTTATTGTCAGCCATATATCCCTAGACTTACTGATGGGCGAACTGGGGATGGATCCTTCTTAGCTGCTAAATGTAAAGCTTGTATGGGTTTTTCTACCATTGTCATGGAGGCTGAAGCAATTCGAGAAGCCATTCTTATTACTAGGAGCTAGCAAACCATCATTTTCTTGGTGATTCTATTTTTTTTGTTGCTAACGAGGGATATCCAGGCCTTCGCTGACTAGTCTGGCGAGCCCATGCTGACCCCACAACCATATGGACTGATCATATAGGGGTTGAATGAAAATCATTCAACTTTGACTGAAAGCAACGAAGAGCACTAAACATGCATGATGATTCTTTTGATTTTGTATTGAAGGCTCATATCTTGACCACTCTTTTTCCCATATTTGGTGGTTCTAGTCACTTTTTTTTTTTCTCAATTTATTTATGTTAATAAAATTTTCAGTTGTTGGAACAATCAACTCCCTAAAAGAAAAAAAAAATCCTTTCATATAAATAGAGTTGTGTCAAGATGGACAATGCTCTTTCTTCCTCCTAAAATACTTGTAGGAGGAGAATTTAAGTTGGCCACAATCATGCGTTGGCCACAATCTAGGAAGACGTGAGTTCCAGAAAATAGCAATAATGGATGAAAGAGGTTGTGACGAGCCAAGAATACGGCAAGTACCATACCTGCCTGGGAGATCAGTGAGGTGTCTCCACCAAGAATATGACAAGTACTAGGGGGTTTGGGAGATCGGTGAGGGTGTGTAAACTTTAGTATCACATCACCTAGAGAGAGATTACTAGGCTAGTTAATAATCTCTAGCCTTCTTAACATGGTACAACGCGTTTTAAAACCTTGAGGCCCATGGACCAGAGAGGACAAATATTATACAAGATTAATGGGGCCGAGGTGTTACAAATGGTATCAGAGCTAACCCAGATAGCGTGTGGGGCCACAATAGGGACGCTATGCCAAAAGGGAGGAAATGTGATGATCCAAGAACATGAAAAGTACCAGACCCGCCTGAAAGATCGATGATGTATCCCCACCAAGAATATGACAAGCACCAGGGGATTTTAGAGATCGGTGAGGGTGAGGTGTCCCCACCAAGAATATGGCAAGTACCAGGGGATTTGGGAGATCGGTGAGGGTGTGTGATGAGCACATTTATGTGTGAAATCTAGGGTAGTAAAATATGCATTTTACATATTTAGAATGGAGCTACCTTGGGTTTTACTCTATTTTTTCAGGTTTTATATTTTCAAGGCCTTAAGGATTATCGGACGCTATATCTATAATTTTACAAATAAAGATGTCCTATTTCTTTTCATAGTTACGAAGAGGACAAAATTCTAAGTAAGATGGATATGTTCAATTAAAAATACACATTCGTTTGGTCATCCGTACAAGTGATTATTCTTTTCAGGTAAAAAAAAAAAGAATAATGGATCAGAACTGAACCGAGATGCCGAACCAACCTGTTTGCAGTTGTCCCAGAGATACAAGTAATATTCCAAATACCAACAAGGATCGATGGACTACATCCTTAAGTGATTGAAGATTGGTTTTTGGTAACAACAACTACGAAGTGTAGTTAGTGAGTTGTGGTGTGCAAAATCCCTTGCTTATTAGGAGGTCTCAAGTTCGAACCTCTTAGATGCCATTTTGTTGAGGTTTTTATTTTAGAAGATTTTTTCTCTCCTACTCATCACTCAAAGGAGGTCAGCCAAAGTTTTTCTTAAGCAAGAGGAGAGAGAAATAAGGAAATAAAGAGAAAAATAGAAAAATGGAGAAAAAATAGAAAAGGGAGAAAAAAAAGGAAAAAAATAATTAAAAAAAATCATCCAAGATGCTGCCCACGTTTGAAGAAGAGAGAAAAAAATGAAAAAAAAAAGAAGGAAAAAGGAAACAAAATCGTTGGAGATTCCCTACTTCCTACAATTCTCTATCTTCTCTCTCCTCCACGTCATCAACAAGATAAAAAAAAAAATCTTTTTTTTTTAGAAGTTAAAATCATTAGCTTCCCTCCCCCATTCTTTATGTAATAGAATTAATACAAGGGGAGGAGGCAATTCATTCTTATTCTAGGTTTTTTTTTTAAGTTGCTCCATCTCTTTCTCTAGTTTTCTCTTTCTCTAGCTCTAGCTCTAGTTTTAGGTTTATGCTTTAAACACTTTTGTAAATTCTTTTTATTCAATTAATGCAAACACTTTTATTTTTGATTCAGTCTTTTATTTTTATTTTTTAAATAATTGAAGTTGTAATTTTCAAGTTCTAGTTCTAGCCTTAGTTCTAGGTGACAAGAACAAGCTATAAAGCATGTCTTTCAAGTTCAATTTTTTTCTTCCTATTTGTTTTCTCTAGTACTAGAAATTTCAGATTTGGTTTATTCCAGATCTGGTTTTTAGTATTAGTAGTATCTCAAATCGATCAAGTTTTCAGTTCAAGGGATGAAGTTCAAGTAAGTAGGCTCCTTCAGTAGTCTTCTCTCCCGCCTCTCATTCCCTTTTCTGACTACCCTCTCTTTCTTAATTTAGGATTTTAATTTCAGTTGTTACATTATTGCTATCCCTTTCCCCCAAGGTTTTTGGCTAGTGTATGTGTTGGCTTTGCCCCTCATAGCCATAAAACCATCATTTTATTGTTTTTATTTTAATGGTCTCCCTTTCCCTAAAGCCAAATAGAATAACCCTTGTAAGAGTAATTCTCTGGTCAAGTAGGAAAGCTTATATTATGATGCATCTCTCGTGCTAAGTAGAGAAACCTACTTGTGAGTCTCTCTCTAGCTTTATCCCATTTTTTTTACTTTATTTTTATTTCAACATTTTTTTCCTTTATTTTTTTTTTAATTATGTGGGTTGTTTATTTTCAACTATTTATTTATTTAATTTTAATTGTGTGGCTTGTGTGTTTAAATTCTTAGATAATGAATGGTTAGGAAGTTATTTTAGATACATATATTTAGGATGATGATTAGAATTAGATCACAATCATTAATCGGTTCACTTTCGCATTATTAAAAGAAGCAAAAAAATAAAGTGGCTGCTCTCCCTGTGTTCAACCCGTAGCTACACTAATCCGTATACTTGCGGTTATATTTTAAAATCTCAAACAATGTGAAAACTTTAGTCCCACATCGCCTAGGTAGAGATTACTAGGCTAGTTAATAACCTCTAGCCTCCTTAAAATGGCACACCACGTTTTAAAACCTTGAGGCTCATGGACCAGAAAGGACAATATTGTGCAAGATTAATAGGGCCGAGGCATTACAGAGGTTCTTTTTTTTTTTCTCAATTCCTTAATAACATTAGAATATGGATCCCCCTCAACTACATAAAGAGGATCCTAACAAAATCCCCCTCAAATTCATGAGGAGAGATCTCTCAAATCTGCTATATGAACATATGTGTATCTTTGCAGAATTGACTTTCTACCATGACATACATCAATTTTCTTACATTATAGGGGTGCCAATTGCAACTTGTTAATTGTACAAAGTAGTTCATTTGCTTTCGCAAATGGTTTACTTGCTTTATTCTCTACCCTAGGAATTCTCATCACATGTATCATTTTGTATGCACCACTATCGGTGCATGCACCATTATGTATACAGCACTATCTGTACACACAGTCTGTGTAGTAGTCCTTCAAATGAACGAATCTTGATCATGGAATGATCCAATTTTGCGTGGATTAAAGTTTGTACTTCCATCATGTAGCTAGTTAGCTAGCCCCTTGCATGGCTTCAACGCTTGTCAGCCTTTGCTTCTTCATAGCATTTTTGTTTCCATACAAATACTAATGTGGTAGAACTCTTGTAGACAATTGTTGTACGTTCTATAGTAGATCTCATCAATTGAGGTTCAACTAGTGTCTTTTGAGGGTTGCTCCCCCTATTCATATAACCAATACCAACTGTTAAGAGTATCATCATTGCCATCATCACCATCTATTATATTTCATGGGAAGAGGATCTGAAATAAGATCAATGAGGTGTGATAAGATTTTTCATCATCTAAAAAGATAATAATATTTCCATCTAAGTAGACAACGGTGTTTTTTTCTATCTAGTTTCGTTTTCTCCCTCCTTGAATCTCTCTCTCTCTCTCTCTATATATATATGTATTTTTTTTTTTTTTTTTTGCATTTACCCTTCCTTTTTGCAGTAATGACATGTGATCTATTTTCTTGATTTGTTTATTCTTCCTATTTAGGGGAGTCCAAAGATTTCTCTTCTTCTTTCTACTTTCCCCTTCTGATACAATTTACCAAAGAAAGCCCTAATCAATCAAGGTAGGGAGAAATTAGTACTTTGATTAACCCAAGTCCAATTAGACACAAAATGATTTGCTGAAATTCGATTTGTTTGTATAGCACATGGGATTGGTTAAGGTTGGAAACCAACCCCATGTATGGACATGCAAACGTAAACTTAAAAATCCAGCTTGATGAAATTTTGCTATCTCTGATGTTAAAGTTACAGTAGCAATAAGGGCTTTCTGTATCTTGCTTGAGCTAGATTGTCTGTGGGGAAGCCTTAAGCAATCTTATGTTGGATTCTGCCCCCCACTCCCCATATGAGATCCTGTCTTTTTTTTTTTCTCTCTTTCTCTCTCTCTAAAACAGAAGGGTCGTGAGTATAATGATACCACATTAAATTTGGTCTCTGTCACAAGTTCCACACATTCAAACCAAAGTTGGTGGGTTCATATGATAAGAAATTGTTCCAATTTGAAATAGGTGGACAAAATGGAGAATTGGTTGTTCTCTCCACGTACGGATCAATGGTCGACATTTGTCTCACTATCTTTTATATGGTGAAAAAGGTATTTATGAAACTAAAAAGGACAGGTGTTGGCCTCGGACATGTATGTGTAGAGGATTCAAACTCCCTTCAAATGTGAATTCGAAGTTTCAAGAAAATTACATCAACACCATTAAATTATTACCAAGAAAATTACAACACCACCTTTAGATTATTATCAAGAACACCATTAGATTATTATTGTTATTATTGTTGTTGTTATTGTTATTGTTATTGTTATTGTTGTTGTTGATGTTGTTGTTTTGGGGAATAGAATGCTACCCAATTGCATCTTCTACGCCCAGACACAGAATGCCGTGAAAAGACACTTTGCCTCTTTGGTTGGATGTTTGTGCTTGCACTACCACTGATCCACACATTGGCTCAATGGCCTACATGATCAAATAACATTCTTTCTCCCTACTATTTTATAGATGAACCCCAAGAAAAGTTACTCATAAACTCTTCAATGTAGGGTCTTGGTTTTTGCAAGTTGAGCTAACCCTGTAAGGATAATGATGAAGGTTCCTCTCCCTTGTAAGTAACCACTCTACCCCCATTTCACACCGTCCATAAGGTGTAGAACTCGAAATTAACACCATTAGATTATTTTATACGGTGAAATACCATTCTTATAATTTTATGAGAATTACACATTTACACCTCATGCTTCTTTAGCCATGAAATTTATTTTTTTCTTGGTAGACTTTAGCCATGAAATATCACTATGAACTATGAAGTTTATACAGCCATGAAATAAATGTAACATAAGTGTGGTTGCCCTTTATTTATGTATTGGAAAAGGAGTATTGTACACTTTTCCCTACTCAAGTACCTATGCAAATATCTATATATTTTCAAATCCTTTTGAGCAACAACCATCGAAAGCAGTGCAGTGTTCTAAAAGCCGGTTTATCCAATCGGTTAAGCTAGCTAGTGCCCTCGCACCGACCTCCCTATACTCTTTTTTTTTTTTTTTTTAAAGATGCATAAACTCAACTCTTTTGACTTTTTTCTCCACATTTGTTGACTTAGTCAACTATTAGTCCTCCAGCTGTTTGAAACCTTCCACCCAAATTTCTTATTATTTTATATAAATTTTATAGGAATTTTATATTAAAAGTCAAAAAAATTCTTTGACTTTAATATCCAACGAAGCAAGCCTCTTCAACCAACTAAAATTCTGTAACGGTCATGGAACTTCATGGCACAGTGGATTCACTAAAATATTTTCCTTTAAAATTAGACCACATACGTAAGGATGTGGTCTCCATCAATCTCTAGTTGGGGGGACTTTCACAAAAGTACCCCATCCTATGACCTATATGGCCCATGGGTGAAAGCTTATTACCGATGAAACTTAAAATGAATCAAATTGGAAAAGTGCCAATCACTTATCATTACTTACTTGAATTCATTTTGATTTGATCTCGTGATGCACAACACAATTGAGGAGCCAATCAAGTATCATCTACTTACTTGAATTGTAATGAAGCTTTCACTTTATATATTTAAGGACTACCCTCTCCCTTCTTTGCATTCATATCAGTTTCTCATCATTTCATCAGTTCAACATTAAGAGAGAGAGAGAGAGAGAGAGAGAGAGAGAGAGAGAGATATGTGGTCTATAGCTTTATTTTCTGTATCTCTCCTTGTAATTTACATTTCACATTGGATTTACAGATGGTATAACCCTAAGTGCAATGGTATCCTTCCACCTGGTTCAATGGATTTACCACTTATTGGGAAGACCCTTCAGTACTTCACCCCAACAGCATCAAATGACATTCAACCATTCGTCAAAAAGAGGATGGATAGGTAAACAGATCATTCATTTTTTCTCAACCCTTTTAATTCTTCTTTCTTCTTAGAGATTACATACATGATTGAAGTTGTTCTATATATATATATATATATATATATATATGACCATGCATGCTGATATGAAGCATTGTTCAAAACTAGTCTAGTTGGTAGACCTGTTGTGATATCAACTGATCCTGAAATCAACCATTTTATCTTCCAACAAGAAGGAAAGTCGTTTCAAATTTGGTAAATGGATACTTTCACTGAGATATTTGGGGAAGAAAGTCTGATTTGTGTTGGCGGTTTCATTCATAAGTACCCTAGGAACTTAATTTTGGGCATTTTTGGTGTTGAAAACCTGAAAGAAAAATTGCTTCCTGAAGTGGAACAGAAGACACACAAACATATGAAGTGGTGGTCTACCCAAGATAGCACAGAGATGAAATATGCTAGTGCAACTGTAAGTTTATATATAATTAGTTACAAAATAGAGATTTAATGCATTGGAGCTTAATTTTGATTAATTTATATATTGACTATTGCAACTTTGATTAATGTCTCAGATGATATTTGAATTAGCTGCTAAGAAGCTGATTAGTTATGATGAAGAGATCTCTTCAAAAAAGCTATTAGACAGCTTTATGACTTTCATAAGAGGTCTAATTTCCTTTCCTTTGAATGTTCCTGGTACAACCTACTACAAATGTCTACAGGTAATAAATAATAAGCACTACATATATACCTACCCTCTTGGCCTCTACTACTGAATCTTTTTTTATTATTATTATTATTTATTTATTTTTGTTAAAATGGTTCAACAGGGACAGAAAAAGGTGATGAAATTGCTGAAAGAGAAGTTAGATGAGAGGCTTGCAGCACCACAGAAGCAACATGGTGATTTCTTTGATGTCATCATTAAGGAGTTAAAGAAAGAAGGGAGCATCCTTAATGAAAGGCTTGCTCTACATTTACTGTTTTCCCTTCTATTTGCTAGTTATGAGACAACATCTGAGGTTATAGCATTTGGTATGAAGATGCTTGAAGAACACCCACAAGTCCTAGAAGAATTAACGAAAAGATATAGAGTTATTAAGCGCATAGATTATGATATTTGTTTTTGGATAAAGTTTTCCTCCACCGAGTGGGATGGTTCACAAGGGTTTACAAAAACCGTGATAGGGTTTTAGTATGTTCCCCAAAATACCCTCCTGATACCCTCCCCAAACCTCTATCTATCCATTGGTTTTTTTCTTTTAATGCCTAAGTGATTGGCGGGTTTCTAAATTATACATGATTGTGTTCCAGAAAGAACACGAGGAGATTATAAAAAGGCTAAAAAATAAAGACAGCGGAGTCACATGGAAAGAATATAAATCTATGACATTTACATTCATGGTGGGTTGCAGAGTATTATTCCAGTTGAAACATCAGCTTAAATTTATTTTTATTGTATGGCTATAGTATAATGAACCCTTCTTTCTCTCTCTCCCTCTCTCTCTCTCTCTCTCTCTTTTTGTGGGAAGCAGGTCATCAATGAAATGGTCAGGCTTTCAAATATTGTCCCAGGGATTTTCAGAAAAGTAATTGATGTAGAGATAAAAGGCAAGTTCAAAATCTATAATAAGAATGATTTACCTCTATGGGATTCCTTGTCTCTCTTTCACTTCTAGTTCACTTCTTATGCAAATTGAAAATTGTGCAGGATACATAATTCCAGCAGGCTGGGCAGTTGTGGTCTGTCCCACAGCTATTCATCTGAACCCAAGAAAGTATGATGATCCCCTTGCCTTCAATCCATGGCGATGGGAGGTATAGCTCACTGTTTTAATTTATTTTGGCATTTTGAAGCAAATGAACTGATGTTATTTATTTCACAATCAATATTTATTAACATTTCATGTTAAAACACAGCATATGGAAGCAAATGCTAGGTCCAATTTCATAGCTTTTGGTGGTGGTCCAAGATTTTGTGTTGGAGCAGAATTTGCCAAGTTGCAGATAGCCATGTTTCTTCGTTACTTGGTCACAGGTTACAGGTAACATACTGAGCAAGCTTTTTGTTACAGGTGCATATTTTAAAGGGTATCCATGTTTCAAGTTAGTAAATCTTTCAAATTGTTATTTATGTATTATTAAACCCAGAACTCAAAGACCCCAACAATTCTTGAAAATTTTATTGATCAATAAAAACTTGAAGAAATATAAGGGTGAGGATAGGCCATTGATTTGTGGAGATTTTTCCTTGTTTTCTCATTATTTTTGTTCTTGTTCTTTCTCCACTGTTGAGCATATTTTATTCACAAAATTTTTTTTCCCTTACAGCCCAGGCTAATGAGCCTCAAATAAAATCTAGAAACATAATCATCAAATCAGACAACAAAGATTTAATCAGTTTTCTCATTGTTGTGTGCGAGAACCTTCCTATTTCGGTCATCCCTATCCTTCAAAACATCAAGCATGTGGCATGGTAATTTTTTTTGGTCAATAAGAAATTCATTACCTAAGAGGAAAATGAAAAAAATACATCAGGTCCCAAAGGGGAGAGAAAATCTAAGGACAATCCCTCAAGAGACAAGAGAGGGAGTCCGAAGTAAAGCGGGGGAGAATGACGTGGTACTTAGAGCCTTGCATTTTTATTTTTGTTCCAATAGAGCTAAATAGTTTACCTAACTCTCTTACCACGGAAGGCCAGTTTGTGACATGTAGGTCTATTGGCCTTAATCCATTCTGTCGATTTTGGAAGTTTGTAACTCCGAATTCAAGCATTTTACTTCTAAAAATACCTTCATGGAAACATGATAATTGTTAGAAAACCATGGCCATACAAAACAAGTTTCTTGGACAAGATTGATTAGTTGTAGCTTATTAAGTTAGAGAGTTCTATTTTATTTTTATTTTACCCCCTAGTAGTCCCTCATTTTTTATTTTTTTCTAATGACGGGTGTTTAGGCCTTTGGCTTGATTAGTCTCGCGGGTTCATACTGACCCCACAACTGCATGGATCAGGTCATATCGGGATTAAATAATAACCATTCAACTTTCATTGGAAATAATAAAAAACACTAAACACCCTCGCATGAGTGACCCCATGGAGGTTAGAGTAGAACTCAAAACCATACGCTTCTTGAGGCGACCCTAAATAATCCCTCATCAAAGCTAGAAGAAACTTAAAATATCATGGAAGCCCTAATATTTTATTATGTCTATGGACTAATTATTTGAAGAGTTGCTCCAACAATCTTGCTGCACATGAGGGGCAAACAATGTCTTCTAGGGAAAAGTGCTAGTAACGTGCCTATACTGCTTTCCATTGATAACAAGTTTTCCATTAATCCACCCACCTCTCTCTCTCAGTCTCTCTCTCTTTTTTTGTTCATTAATTTTTTTTTTCTTAGTGCAATATTTTCAAAATGCAATTGTATGACACTATAAACAAAGAGTCTAATCATTTTAAATTTTGATTGTTTGGTGGAAGACAATCAAAGGAGGTCATTCCATTAGATGTCCAGGCTTAACATTTCCAAATGGTATATACTGCAAAATATCAGAAAAGGAGAAGTCAAGCAGCAGTTCTCAAGGGTGAGACATAGCTCAAGCTTCTGTCCATGGCCCTGAACCCAAACTGATCTAATCACTATCTTGAGTTTCTTGTCATGTTTCTTTTCAAGATAGAATAGGTCTATTTAGTTTGCTTTTAAAATCACTGTTTTAGAAGGTCTTTGTGTTTTGTTGTAAGTTACAACAGTCCTATTAAGATAAGCTTCTCTCTGACAGTCCAACTCTTTTGAGCTACATGGATGGCTCATCAAGTCAAACTGATTGTGGGATGGGAAGCACAATTAGCCATTGTAAAGTTCTAGGTTCTAATGTTCTATATATTGTCTGCCCTATAATTATGGGCTTTTTTAAATGGTGGAACACAGAAGTTGCCCTAAAGTTGTTAAAAATGAACTTTCCACCAACTTGCAAAGCTTTATATCACAATGAGTGTAAATCCGACAAAATTTAAATGCCAAAGGAGGAGTTGTCTGCTTTTGGCAAATATTTGGACCATCAGTAGACCCATCTCTAGGTGGGGGCTAACTAGATGACCTTTGCCCTTAAATATAGTGCTAGTTGGGGACATGTACTTCACATGTGGCAAAATAATATTTCAAAATGTTTTATGAGTAAGGGTTTCCTGAGCCTAAGGCCCATCCTACACCATGGCACATTGTGAATTTTAAGAAAATATAATTAAACAATACATATGTATCTTTTCTTACTATAAGTTAGCAAGGGTATATATAAATGAATTTATAAAAAAATTACACAAGATGGAGGACTCACTTACCCACCTATTCCTCTGTCTAATAGTTTCTTCTATCTACAATATTCAAAAGGCGATTCGTTTCCTTCAATATTGCCATTAGCAGAGAAAAATATATATACCATTCTATAAATTCTAATAATTTCTAAACAACTAGTGGAGTATGAACCTGGACTGATTTAGAGAATCCTATATTAGAACATGACAAATAAATAGAGGATCTTCTTATAAAAAATAAATAAATAAAACGAAAAAAAAAATAATAAAAAGAGGATCACTCCTACTTTTAGAGGTTCTTGTCATAGAGGCTTTTAACTAAAGCATCAGCTATTCACCTACCTATAACAGTGGGAGATAATCCATGAAATATTTTGCAGATAAGACCAAACCATATCAACCATTTCTATCTTACACATCAAGAGATTGACTGTGATATGATACTCACCACAATCAATAATGAATCACATTCAATCCAAACATAGGAGAAGCCTTTAGATCTAGCCAACAGATCCCTTCCATGAAAGCCTCAAATTCTACCATAAAATTTAAAGAAATACCTATATATTTTGAAAATCCTCCTACCTAGTGACCAACAACTCCACGGATAACACCAACAGCACTTGCATGACCTACCTAGTGCACTACCATCAATATTAATCTTCACTTGCTTATCGTGAGGGCACCTCCATTTAACTTCTTATACAAATCACTATCTTTGAGCTCTTGAATTAATCTCAAAGTTTTTGATATATGGAGATCTTTAATCATACAAGGACAAACAATAGTCGACTCCTTGATACTTTGATAAATACCTTTTGGCAACGCCCTAAACCCTTTAGAATCACCATCATAACATCTAGAATTTTGCTCCAACCAAATATGATAACCACAATAGATAACATTGATTTTCAGATGTCCTTTAGGGGGAAATTTTGATAACCAAGATACGGCAAGTGTATTGGATCTGTCTGGGAGATCATTGAATAGTCCCCCCCAAGAGATATTTTAGTATCAAGGAGTTTAGAAGATCGGTGAGGGTGTACAAATGTTAGTCCCACATCGCCTAGGGAGAGGTTATTGGGCTAGTTGATATTCTCTAACCTCATTTTTTTTTTTAGATGAATGCTTTTAGCCTCCTTATCATGTACCACACATTTTAAAGCCTTGATGCCCATGGACAAAAGTGGACAATAGTGTGTCAAGGTTAATGGGGCTAAGACGTTATAGGTGGTATTAGAACAGATCCTAACAATGTGGGAAAAAACTCCTCTACTGCGCAATAGAGGCGAAGCTCAGATCCGACGCCTTGGAGCGCCTCAAGGTGAGTGTTTATGTTTTGAGTTTTGTGCCAAGGCGCTCCAAGGTGTCGGATCTGAGCCGCCGCCGCTGCTGCCACCGCCTCTACTGCGTAGTAGAGGAGCCAAATCCTAAATATGATAATGTGTGAGGCTAAATATGACAAGAGTACCAGACCCGCTTAGGAGATTGTTGAGTGTTTATTCCCATAAAGAGATAACTTAGTGCTAAGAGTTTGGAAGATCGGTGAAGGTGTACGAGCTTTAGTTTTACATTGCTTAGGGGCAGGTTAGTAGGCTAGTTGATAACTCTAACCTCCTTAACATGGTATAATGCGTTTTAAAGCATTATAATGGATAATATTATGGCAAGGTTAATTAATGGAGTTGGGGTGTTACATAAATTGCTGATTTTCTTTTCCACCAATACAAAAATTTGGCCATATAATGTCAAAATTTTGAATAACATTCCATCCAAGTTGCCATCGAAAAAGAGCACTCGAGGAAAACATGAATAAGACTTTCCATAGCATGTAAGCGTGAAAAACATCTTGATGCTAAAGGAACGCCACACTTAATCGCATTGTCATCATTTGGTAAATAATTCTGGATAAACTCCCAGGAACAAAGAGTGACACGAGGGAGTAAACATTTATGCCTAACCAAAGATGCCCAAGAGCTAGAAGAGGACTTGGATTATTCACTCGTTCGGATATGTGTATTATACACGAATTTACATACTATGATTGAAAGGGGATATGGAGAAGGTGAAGGTATCACCTTAAAGAGGGGAGTGAGAGCTCTCTCTTCTAAAATTTTGGTGAAAAAATTCCAAAACTTTGGCTTCCAAATGGATGGGTACTTATAGGCCACTCAAAAATTTGATTTCAAGGCTTAAAACCTGGGTTTGTGGGAGGAGTTGCTGTTCCATAGAGAATGAACCTAGGCTGGGCTTGCGTGCACGCTTAGTAGACAACTCTCTCTCTCTCTCTCTCTCTCTTACTGAATTGACTGTTGAGTACAACCTTCCTCATTTGGAGTATTCCACATTGTGAGTGCAACACAAATCCGTGAATTAAGAAGGGTTTCTTTTATTGAAAATATATTAAAACAAACAAAGAAAACAAATACAAGCTTTATAGGAAACCTAAGGGGGGATGCCCTAACAAAATAAAGAAGAAAACAAATATCACAAAAAGGGGATACATCAAAGGGAGCTTGAATGCAAGACCCGGTCGAGCAGGGACAAAAGTCGGCCTTAGTGATTCGACGGTGCTGAATGGAAGAGCCATCACTCAAGGGATAAAAGTT
>NC_056561.1:10524798-10584866 GCF_013358625.1 Macadamia integrifolia
GCCACCTAGGGCTGTAGTATGTTCCAAGGGTTGGGCTGTTCATCCATTAAAGCGGTATGTGGACTAGATTCAGAACATTGTGCAACAATTCGATCCATATCCGGTGTAGCCATAAATCTGTAAAAGAAAATAGTCACCAACGTCCCTTATTTTCAAAACAATCCGAGGTCTTGTTTTGGTTTTATTTCGGAATAATCTTAAATTACCATTTTTCCATATAAGTAGTATTAAAACAAATAGCAAGCTTACCAGTCAAGCCAATAAAGAAGGAACCTCTGAACTTCACGACCATGTAGCTTTCATGAGGAACTTATTTGTTTGTCTCCCATGTTAGAACATATTTGTTGTATATCCTCCTATATTTGAGAACTAAAGCTACAATCAAAGAAAAGGTGAATCCCACTCTCCAATCCAGCCAACAAAAGCAAAAATAAAAATGAGCAAATTGGATTTTTTCTTTGGTTGGTATAGCATCTACGCATCTCTAAGTAGTAAAGGACCATCTCGGAATGTTATCAGAGAACCGGATTGCAGCTGGCTATGGAACTTTAATGGTTGTGGATTGAACTGACTCCCAGGCTGATTTAATGGTTAAAACCCTAAAGATTTTTTTTTTTTTTTTAAACTACCAATTTGATTCATATCTAAGCAACCTCTCATTAATGTCTTCCAACTGCTGCCACACATCAAAAAGATGCAGAGAAACTCACCTATATGAACACCAATGCCTTAGTATTACCCCCTGCAGGCTGCCATCTATCAAACCAAAGTAGGGTAAGCTATCCATTATTAACAAGATGTTGCATCATAGGGTTATGAAACACTGATCCTAAGGTTTAGTTTGATTGTTAAGAAATGAATAGAAAAGAGTAGAAAAAAAAGTGAATTTAAGGGGAAAGATAAACACATAAACCAATCATTGCATCATTATATCATTTTGACATCATGATACAATGACTGGCTTATGTATCTATCTCTTCAAATTTAAATTTTTTTTGAAAAATTTATTTTGTTTTCTATCCATTTCTTAACAACCAAACTAATCTTAAGAGAATTCAAGATGTGATTGGTTTCCTTTCATCCACTTTCTATTGAACCAATGTTTTGATTCGATTTGGTTAAATACATAATAGTAAGTTGTTTCTTTATTAATATTTGATCTTGTATCTTTATTTTACATATAAGAAGATCAAGTGGATTCAGCTTAGGAGGTACATATTCATGTCATTGCCAGTAAAAACCAACTGCATGCTCTATCAGTGGCTTCAACTTAGGCCCTCTTTAGTATCATTTCTCTTTTTAATTTTTGTTCACAAAAACAATTTAAATTGCATTTGGTGTCATTTATGGAGCTTATTTCTATTTTAAAAAAATTGATTAAACATAAAAACAAAAGTCATTTATGTGTTTTGATCAAAATTGATTTTCAACTATTTTTGCACTAAACTTTAATGAGCACGTGCTGAAAATCCCAATATGGAGGAGTAAAGTACTCATTTGCTTTGTAATTAAAAATCCAAGCCCATTGTCCCCTCTTCTTCAGTCCAAAATGAATAAAGAGAGTTATATAGAAGATAGGTGAAGGGAATATATTTTCACCCATTTCTTCAAAAACCATTTTGTCCATTGGGATACTAAACTATTTCTCACAAAAAACCATTTTTATCCAATAGATAACAAACTATATTTATGTTTTGATAAAAAAATATTTTTTATCAATAATTTTTGTTGAAGAAATAAAAAAAAAAAAAAAAAAAAAAAAAACCAAAAAGGACTCTAGTCTTTAATCTGCTATGAGAAGTTAAAGTTATCACTTTATCTGTTGGATGAATTTATTTTAAAGGTGATTGACATTAATTAGTTATAAATTTAGTCTCCCATTCTTGGAGTTCAGTCTCTAAATTTTATTACCAGATTTATAGTTGGGTTGGGTTCTAAATTAATGTTCTAAATGCTGGCCAATTTCAATATAGTCTAGGTGCGATGCACAGACAAAACTTTATAAATTAATGAATACATTATTAGAAGGTACATTGATGTTGGTGGATGAAACTATAGTGGCAATATATATATAAATTAAAAAAAAAAAATACTATGTGTGGGCTCCTAGATGTCTTACTTGGCGAGTCATATGGGGACTGAAATTGAAATTTTACAAATATTTAGATCCCAAGATTTTCAACATGTAAGTTTTAGTCTAATGAAAATTGACTCTGTTGCAAATCAAAGCTTGAAAATTTTTAAAAAATAGCAAGACTGGACTACAAGGGGTTCATATTCATAAATGTGGATAGATGGCTTCATGGCAAGTTAAATGATTGAATTTGTAGGGAAACATGCATGTGATATGTTTTAACCAATTCTTAGATATTCAATGATCATAATTGCTAATTATATTTTTAATATATAATAGAACATTTATGTCTGACATCCAATTTATGACCTTGTTGCCTTGTTGTTTGCTGATTATAAAAACCAAAAATAAAAACAAAATAAATAAAATAAAAATTGAATTAATGTTATCAAAAAGGTTTACTATTTTTCTAAATATCACAAAACATTTATTTTGCTAAATAAATAGATGATATGTTCATTCTGACCATTGGATAAATATGACATAGTCTACGTTGGCCATGTGTGGAATTTCACAGTCTATTTCAATCAAGAGAAGGTGTTCTCTGCCCAGGACTGTAGCTACCTATAAATTTTCATCTCAAAAGACCAATCTGATAAGAAAAGGTGTTCATAGGTATATGAGGCAAGAGATTTCCCACTTAGAAATGATGTGGGACTAACACTCCCCCTCACATGTAGGTGGGTTGGGACCACCATATATACACACGGGCGTAACTAGCAGAAAGGGGAGTACAAAATTGGACAGAACCTGAAAGAACCCGCTCTAATATCATGTAAATTTATATCTAAAAAAACCGATCTGATAAGAAGAGCTGTCCAAGATATATGAGAAAAGTGATTTTCCCACTCAAAACTGATGTGGCACTAACACTACCACACCTGCGCAAGAAACACTCACCATCCCCCTTTTGGTTCAATGTATGGGGGGTAGGGAGGTCATTTTGTAAGGCAAGGAGACAGACAGACAAGGGTGTACAGATGTGGGAACTATACTCCCAGACATGAAACTTTCTTCATTCAATGAAAGACCCCCTTTTATATCATGAGCACATAACCCATGTATGCCCAAACATGTGTACAACTAATCTACACATTTGTGCAATTTCCTAACTCTGAGTGGGAACATATGGTTAACATATATATATATATATATATATATACATATATAGATGTCTTAGATTTGTCTTGTGATTTTTGAAAACTCTATCTTCCATTGTTTAGTATAGTAGTGCAAGTTTGGCCTTGTCGGCAGAGCTCGCCCTTAGCCCAAACAATGCTTGGACTATGATATCTCAGCCTTGAGGTTGGGTCAATGTTGGACCGGGCTAGGGTTGAGGCCTTGGGCTGAGCCCATACTATTCTTCTTCTCTCCAACTGTGGCTCTCAGCTGCCCCTGCATATTCCTTCCCCCTTCCCCCTTCCCATTTCCCATAGTTAGGAACAATCAGGGTCAACCAAGCCCAACTCTTACTCATGGATCTCAGCCTTGAGGGTGGGCTAGGGTTTGGAATTTCAAGCCCTGAGTCAAGGCTGGGTGGGCCAGGGATGAGACCTCGAGCTGAGCCTAGTCTATTCTTCTACTTGTAGTTCTCTCCGACGGAGGCTCACTAAGCCCTGACATCTCCCTTCCCCCTTCCCATGGTTAGGGCCAATAAAAGTCAACCTGGGTCAACCATACTCAGGCATCTTAGCCTTGGGGGTGGGCCAAGGCTTGGAATTTCAAACCCTAAGTCAAAGTCGATCCAGGCAAGAGTTGACGCCTCGGGCTGAGCCAAGCTAATTGTTCTTCTTTTTATTCCTCCAATGGTGGTTCCCTACCGCCCTGCATCTCCCTTAACCCTTCGTATAGTTAGGGCCATTTGGGGTAAACCTTGCTTGACATTTACTCAGGGCCAAGATTGAATTTTTCTAAGACCTGAGTCAGGGCCAGTATGAACCTAGGCCCAATTGAGGAGACTCAAGATTGGATAAGGGTTTTAAAAAGCCCAGCCCTATCCAACCCTGTAGCAGCCCTAGATTGGTAGATAACTGCCCTCCAAAAGTCCTAAAAAAAAAAAAAAATTAATCCACCGTGATGAAAGCTGATATTGTATCAATTGTCTGAGGACCACCAAGTTATTTTTTCCCTCGGGTGGTGTGGTACACCAAACCAAAAGAACCCAAGAAATACTATTGACTTACTGAAGCCATTAGAAAAACTGGTTGACTTACTCTAAGCAGAACTGTTCCAGCATTAATTACAGATCGAATCATTGGACATCCTTACTGAATACTTTCTTGGTGATTGGCTTATTCAGTCTTATAAAGCTGGTTCAGATAGACAGAGCCCAAAATTCTATTGTTAAACATCAACTATAGGATGAAATAAATGGATAAAAAGGCTATTTATTTCCCACTTGTATAAATAATAATATGGCCAATCTATCTCCTTCTCTCTGATTGGGCTAAAGCTTCACTTTCATGAGTAAAGCGGGGGCCACATTTGCATATGCTTCTACCATATACAAATTTTAGATTCTCTTAGTTACAGACATATATAGGACCACCGGTGGAGACCACATGTGTTGGTGGATTTTATTTATGCAGTAATTTCCATTTTTTCTAATTTGTTCGTACAATGCTTATTCACAGAAAATTCATTTTGGATGGTCAAGAAATATTTTCGATAATTTTCAAAAAATTCTCAAATGATAGTAGATGGAGAAAATACTTTGCTATTATCTAGGTTTGTAGTCAAAGAAATGGAATAATTCATCTTTCTTTTGGATCACAAATATCCTCTTAGATTTTAGTATTTTCAAAATATCCTTTGAGATTCCATTTTTTTGGCTGAGAACCCAAGTAGCAAGAAAGTTTTTGTAACGTAGGTATATGACACCAAAATTTCATCTGTCAAATGGATAATAAACCATGGGTTTAGACTGCCACAACTTTTCCATGTGGCAGACAAGAGCAGATCTGGGTTATAGATGGAAGAGTTTGGATGCCCTGCACATGCGTTCACCTAGATGTACATGTGAGGATCCAACATCTGTTCCTTTGCTTTCACATATACTCCTCTTCACCCTTTAAAATGATAGAAAGTGAGACAAATTTTGGAACCTCATATGTTCGTGCATGAGATCTAACTAGATGGAAGTTGGTGTAACCAGTTTAATGGTCAAGATCCCTACAAGATTGAGTCACGACCATTAATGTTTTCAATTATCATTTTACATAAATAGCACAAATGTTTGACACCGCTAAAAACCATTTCACTACAATCATTTCTGAAACCCTAATCAGTTTTCCTTTTGTGAGTGGGAAGGAATGCCCAAAATTTTATTCACCAAAGGAGAAGAAGGAAGTCAGTACAGCAGTATATATTCCTAAATATTATATCAAATCAATCAATAAAAAAAATTAATTAAAATTGAAATTATATAATAATAATAAATGCCCAAAATTTTATTCACCAAAGGAGAAGAAGGAAGTCAGTACAGCAGTATATATTCCTAAATATTATATCAAATCAATCACTAAAAAAAAAATAATTAAAATTAAAATTATATAATAATAATAATAATTATTATTATTATTATTATTTTTTTTACAGAGTTGTTGACTTTGCTAGTTTCTTTTTTGATGAATATATATAGTTGTCAGATTGGGAGAACCACAAAAGCATAAGTGAGGACCATAAGGACCATTAGCCTGATCTGTTTTAATTGGTAGCTCCATTTTTGATAGGTTGTCTGGAGATGGCCCTTCTCTCTGCTTCATGGTTACTGGTGGGGACAAGATGATATTCATTTCTTTAATTTAGAAAAACACTGAAATGTAGGAAGAAGAGGGTGTAGATAGATAAATATTTTATACTAGTTTGACTTTTTTGCAGGAGACAGATCAACCAGTTTTAGAAACATTGCATGAATTTTATGGTAACAATATTTTCTAAAATAGGAAACATCTTAACAAAAGCCGATAGAAAGTGGATGGTTGTTTTTCAGTTTTTTCGCTCTTGGATGCTTCCATGATCATTAATTTTTAAATCTTTATTTTAATAGCGTTTTTGAGAGAGGATTGTCTACGATGTTAATCAAAGTGAAAGGAATCTATATGTCATAACAATAGGGATGTGAAAAATAGTATCATTGACATGAAACCCACATAATAATAAAGAACCCCATATGAATGGTAAATAGTAACCCACGTCGTGCAAATTTTTTTTTTTAATAGAAAGAAAGTGGTAAAGCAATTACCCAACATGTGTGTCAGGTGAGCATTTAGTAAGCACCCCCCTCTTAGGTTCTAAAGTTAATATTTAAATATTTTTTAACTATAAAAATTTGAGTAAATTTTGAAAAGAAAAATCATATTAACTAGATTGGGGCCCTAGCTACAAAAATAGAAATTGTACTAGGTTATTGCTCTATGGTATTAATATTTTATTTAATTAACACAAGAAAATACTAATGTTGAAATATTCTTGAGTTCAATTGAGATACCATCATGGGGATATTTTTAAAATTAATTTTTTTTAGTTGCCATGGATGGCTCAATTTTATTTCAAAGATAATCCGAGTGATATAATGTGACATAATCGTGTGGAGGAAATGGACTTGAGGACTTTGCAAATACTTTATAATTGTGGTCTCTAGTTGTCAGCCAGGTGTACTAGGTTTTGGTTTTTTTTTTTAGTACTAGGTCATCGTTTCACTGCTTTTTTGATAAAATCTTTTGTTGTGAAGGTTGTCTTCTAATAGATATTGTTTTATTTTAGGACAATTCTTTAAGGCTATATTTGCATTAGGATAATACATTAAATCCATATTTGCAATAAAAAAAAAAGCATAATAGTATAAAAATCATAATGACATAACCATTGGTTTATCAGTCTATTTTTTTCCTCACATTTAAAAAAAAAATCATTTCTTGACATCCAAACATAACTCTAAATGGATTAATTAATGAAATGATCCCATCGTGTTTTAGGTAGAGGCGGTTATTTTCTAAGAGTTAGTGGAATAAGATCTATTGGAAGATATTGTTATAGTCAAGTAAATACGATGTCGGAAAAGTTGGCAAAACATATTGCTACAATTAAAGCTTTTTCTATTTAAAGGGGTACTCCTTCTTGGTTTACTTTGGATGACATAAGCTTGGTACTCAAGAGATGCTTCGATTCAGGTTTAATCGAGGAAATTTGTTTTTGGGAGTCTACCTTTCTAGTAATGGCAATGCTAAAGGTCGATAGGTTAGCTTTATATTTTGGTGTTAACCATTCTTGAAGCCTTGTATGTTCTTTCATTTTTCTTTAACATAATTCTTCAGCTGATTTTTTTTTAAGAAAAAGAAAAAAAAAATACTGACATTCCTTAGTCTCTAGACCCATTTATTTCTTTTAGGAAAGTTTTTCCGATGCTACCAACATTGTTAAGAAAACCCATTACACCCTTGCATTCTTTTTACTGTCTCTCTCTTTTATTTATTTATTTATTTTTATCAATTTGTTGCAAAGAAGAAAATAACCAAATGAAGGAAAGGCAAGGCAGCCGAGACCATTGGATATGAACCCCCCATGTGTGGGAATGAAAGACATTTCAGACTCATTTCCTTTGAATGTCACATTTTTACAAGGTTGATATCACACATGATCAGAGATCTTGTTCGAATTTTGTTCTTGAACTTCCTGTAATTCCTTTCTGACTAGACTAATAGAGGAACATAGGGCCGGTTTACCGATATCAAAGTAATTTGCATCTGATTCGGCTTTGATTTGTTCATTAATTTTCCATTCCTCACCTAATCCTTCCCTTACATCTTGAAAAACAATGCCTTCAATTAAGGTAGGATAATTTAGACTACCCAAGCTCAATCAAACACAAAATAACATGCTGTTTCGATTTGCTTTTCTAGCTTGGTCAAGGTTGGAAACTAATCCCAACTTGTTTGAGCTTGAAAACAAGATAAGGAAGCAATGGCTTCCCAAATTGTTTGAGCTAGATTGGTGTGAGGAAGCCTCAAGCAATTTTATGTTAAGTTATAGACACCAAAAAAAAACAGTGATGGGAGGATCATGCAAGGATCGACTTCGACTGGGCCTAAACAGGCCAATTTGCATTCCACCTCTTTGAATGTTGCACCTAAATTTATTAGTATTTTATATTCATTTTACATTAAGTAATAAATTCTTTAGCTTCAACATTCAAGTATAAACTGACTGTGGTCATTTAAGCTTCCTCAACTCAACCAACTAAACCTTCCATCGACAGTTGATATTCTGTCTCTACATTTATACTTGTGAAGTTGGGGATTATCAATAATCATGCCATTTGATACACCTTTGTGGCTTGAACTCTTTTTTTTTTTTAATTTGGCTGTTTTGTACTAGATTTCTAGGGTTCAGACCGATTCTAATGGAATTCAAATCAGAATCAATAGAATATAATACCATTGTCGACGCATGTAACATGTTCAAAGATGCTGAATGGGAAGGTTCATTACGACTTCGTTTGGTTGCAAAGGGAATTGATGGGAAGGGAAGTGTTTTCAAACCTAAACAATAAAACTTTCATATTTATTACCTTATGTCACTTTACTTTGCATTAAATATAAATAATTTATCATTACTAAATATGGTAAAAATTTTGAATAATTTATTCATGTAAAAAATAATGATTCTAATTTTATTTATTTATCTTTTTTTTATGTTTAAAATTTTTCAATTCCCACCCTTTTAATTCCCTTTGCAACCAAAGGTAACTTACATTGTGGATTGCAATGTTTTTTAATTTAAAATTTGAAAAATGAACAATTTACTCAGATGCATAAACTCACTGTGGTAGCAAAGCTTCAAAAACCTCTCTGGTAAGAGGTCAGGAAAAAAAAAGAATGAAGTTGCATGGGCGTGCAGTCTTTTGATACTGAGAGATCCATTCATTGGGCCTCCATCAATCTGTAGACTGCACAGGCACCTCATCCTGTGGCTGGAAACTAAATAAGAAATCAAAAGAATCAAAGGTGGCAGACGATTATTTCCCTTGAAATGATTAATTCGACTTCTAATTTATATATAATTAATTCTGATCTGATCTCGTGATGCACCTCACAATTGAAGGACCAATCACTTATCATCACCTGAATTGTAATGAACCCTTCCCCCCCCCCCCCCTCTCTCTCTCTCTCTCTCTCTCTCTCTCTCTCTATTGAAGGAACTCACTCCCTTGTTTATGCACTACTCACTCACTGATTGTTCACTTCCATCAGAGAGAGATGTGGGCAATTGCTTTATTTGCTGTATCTCTACTTGTACTTTACATTTCACATTGCGTTTACAGATGGAGTAACCCCAAGTGCAATGGCATCCTCCCACCTGGTTCAATGGGTTTACCACTTATTGGAGAGAGCCTTCAATACTTCACCCCAACAGCATCAAATGGCATTCCACCTTTCATCAAAAAGAGAATGGATAGGTAAAGAAATCAGTCATTTCTCAATCCTTTTAATTCTTGTGTTCTTCTTACAATAATTGAAGTTGTTCTATATATGACCATGCATGCAGATATGGAACATTGTTCAAAACTAGTCTAGTTGGTAGACCTGTTGTGATATCAACTGATCCTGAAATCAACCATTTCATCTTCCAACAAGAAGGAAAATTATTCCAAATATGGTATTTGGATACTTTCACTGAGATCTTTGGGGAACAAAGTCTGGCAGCTGCCCATGGTTTTGTCCATAAGTACCTTAGGAACATGATTTTGAGCATATTTGGTCCTCAAAACCTAAAAGAAAAACTGCTTCCTGAAGTGGAACAGACCACACTCAAGTATCTAAAGTTATGGTCAACCCAAGAAGGCACCATAGAGTTGAAAGATGCTATTGCAACTGTAAGTTCATTCTTAGAGATTTTATTAATTAATTAATGCTAAGAATTTGCCAAATTAATCTGCTTTTGATTAATTTTGACTCTTGCATGAAACTCTCTCAGATGATTTTTAATTTTACTGCTAAGAAGCTAATTAGTTATGATGAAGAGGTCTCCTCCAAAAAGGTTATACACAGCTTTATAGCTTTCATAAAAGGTCTGATTTCATTTCCTTTGAATGTTCCTGGTACAGCCTACTACAAATGTCTACAGGTAATTAATAATAAATAAGAACCCTACCTCTACTACCTAATCTTCTTTAATTCCTACATTTTATTAAAAGGGTTTTTTTCTTGGTTCAATATATAACCCTAGATTTCACTGTGTTCCATAGGGACAGAAGAAGGTTATGAAAATGCTGAAAGAGATGTTAGATGAGAGACTTGCATCACCAGAGAAGCAACATGGTGATTTCTTTGATGTTGTCATTAAAGAGTTAAAGAAAGAAGGGACCATCCTTAATGAAAGGATCGCTCTACATTTACTTTTTGCCCTTCTATTTGCTAGTTATGAGACAGCATCTGAGGTTTTAACATTTGGTATGAAGATGCTTGAAGAACACCCTAAGGTCCTAGAAGAATTAACGGTACGCGAAAATTCTGGTCAATCAACTATTGAGGAGAATAATTTTTCTTCCCCTCCCTCAGCTTCTATCCACACGATTCAGGATGCTCAAATATGTGTTTTGTATTGGAGTTGTGAGCTTAGTATAACCATTAAGGAGTGCTATTTAACAGTTGGGAAGTAATTTAATAAGAATGTTGTCAGGTGTTGGTGCTATGGACCATTATATTGGATAGATTAGGCATTTGCTTCAAGTGCACAGTGAGGTAGAATTGAGTTGAGAGTCTGAAACTAGCAGTTGAGGTCCAACTCAATACAATAGCATTGGGAAATCCCTTCGCAAGGGTTTAGATGCGAGTGGAGGGTATTTTGGAGAACAAACTCAAACCTTATAGGAGTTTGTGAACCCTAATATGATGTGGTAAAACTTCCACAATGGATTAAAACTTTCTCCGTTTAATGTTCCTGGTGCTTTAGTAATGAAACCTTATTGACCCAAGGACTGGCAATCCAAGGTTAATTTATTGAGTCATTAAGCACAAATATTAGCCACTAAGAGGGGGGGGGGCTTGAGGAGTCTTCTTATTATGGCTATGAATGGAGATCTTAAATTCTCCCCACCAAGCCATGAAAATTAGTTAATGTCACAAATTATTATTATTATTATTTTGAATGTCTTAGTGTTTGGCATGTTTGTAAATTATACATGATTGACTGTGTCGCAGAAAGAACATGAGGAGCTTATAAGAAGCCGAAAAAATAAAGACAATGGAACCACATGGAAAGAATATAAATCTATGAAATTTACATTCATGGTGAGCTACAGAGTCTTATTTCAGTTGAAACATCAACAGCAATTCAATATCAGTGTATGGATCTATTGTAATGAACCCTTTTTCTTTTTTTTTTTTTTTTTTTTTTTTTTTTTTTTTTTTTTTTTTTTGTGGCAGGTCATTAATGAAATGGTTAGGCTTGCAAATATTGTCCCAGGGATTTTCAGAAAAGCAATGGCTGATATAGAAATAAATGGTTAGTCCAAAATCTATGAGAATGATTTAGTTCTATAGGATTCCTAATAGTCTTTCTTTCACTTCCAGTTCACTTCCTAATCAAATTGAAATTTGTGTAGGATACATGATTCCAGCAGGCTGGGCAGTTATGGTATGTCCTCCGGTTGTTCATCTGAACTCGAAAAAGTATGATGATCCCCTTGCCTTCAATCCGTGGAGATGGGAGGTAGTTCATTATTATTTTTTAATTATATTTGGCATTTAAAAGATCAAACAAGGTCTTGGATTCAGTTTGATTGTTCTTCTTACTTAACATTTGATTTTAAAACACAGCATATGGAAGCAAATGCTGGGTCTAAGAATTTCATAGCTTTTGGTGGTGGTCCAAGATTTTGTGCTGGAGCTGACTTTGCCAAGTTGCAGATAGCCATCTTTCTTCATCACTTGGTCACAGGTTATAGGTAACAATTTGAGAAAATTTTCTCCATTTGTATATTTTAAAAGGGAAAAGGCACACGGCTAGGGTGCCCAGCATGTTTCATCCTCTCTCCTCCCCCTTTAGAAAAGAGCCATGTGATTGGTATATCCTGTTAACTTACCGAAAGCTGACGGCATGCCCAACTCCCATTTTAAAATGTTTCAAGGTAGTAAATCTTCCAAAAGTTTTTTTTAAACCCACAACTCAAAGACCCCCTCAACAACCCTTGAAAATTTTACTGATCAATAAAAATATGAAGAAAGACATGTAGGGATATATTGCCTTACCCTAAATCTAGAATATAGAAGCTCTCCAAGGAAAAGTGTTAGTAATGTGCCTCAACTACTTTCCATTTATATCAAGTTCTCCATTTAAGCCTCTCTCTCTCTCTCTCTCTCTCTCTCTCTACTTGCTTAATTTTTTCATTAATTTATTTTTCTTGGTGCAATATTCTCAGCATCCAATTGCATGCCACAGATACAAAGAGTCTAATATATCATTTTAAAATTTTATTTTTTAGGTGGAAAACAATCAAAGGAGGTGATCTCATTAGATGTCCAGGTTTGATATTTCCAAATGGTCTCTACAGCAAAATATCAGAAAAGCAGAAGTCAAGCAGCATTTCTCAAGGGTGAGGCCAAGCTCAGGCGTCTGTCAATGTGAACACTTACTGATCTAATCACTCTAAAGTTCTGTGGAGTTCATGGCTGCCACATTCCTAGAATCTCTGTTTCATGATAAGTTCAGTTATTCTGGAAGATTTTCTTTTCTAGATAGAATAGGTCTGTTTTTAAGTTACCTTTTTTATGACTTTCAGAAGGTCTTGTCTTCTTTTTTCTGTTGTAATGTGTTTTCTGCCCACTTACATAGTCCTATCAAAGACAACCTTCTCTTGACTGTCCATACTTTTAGGTTCTCTCTCTATTGTCTGCACCATAACTATAGGCTTTTAGTGTTACATTTTAAATGGTCGATCCAAAGTTAACCTAAAGTTGTTAAAGTTGAACTTTAGACCAATTTGCAAAGCTTTATATCACCATACTTGTAACCCAATTGAATTGCTGACGAGGTTGGTAGCTTAGAGGAAAGAAGCCTTTGCCCAATTCGCACGCAAGTCGGCTAGTTGTGGATTAAGTCAACGTGCCCCACTGTAGCTTGTTGGTCTTGTGAAACCGTTGCTTGTTGTATGGGGCTTCGACCTGAAAACTATGATCACTACCATGGATCATCCTATTTTATTTATCAAAAAAAAAAAAAAAAATCTAATTTGAATTAAAACTTGTGAAGTGAAACCCTCAGACCTGGAAACTATGATCCCTACAACGGCAGCATTAATCCTTTCCTGTCAATGTCAAGCCACCATGGAGATCATCTCTCTTCTCTTCCATAGTGTAGGGTTTCATAAACCCTCAGACTCTCTCACTCTCTCACTAAGGGAGAGGGTATAATTGATAGGATAGAGAAGATTGATGATTCAATTATCATAGAGAAAGAGAGTATGAGAGAATTAAAGGGGAGGGAGAAAATATACATATTACCTCTTCCTTAATTCTCTCACCAATTAGGTATCCTATAATGGCAAGATTTTAGGGGTGTTTGAATTAAATTCAAACGCATCTTTATCCCCTTAATTAACAACTTGAGATTTTTTATTTATTTATTTATTAATATTAACAACTTGAGATTGGGTCTTACGACCCAAGGATACCAATCCAATGGACGATCTCATAATCTCCCTAAAGCTTGGTGTGAGATCACATCTCATATCAAGATTCCAATTCAAGGGATATCCTCTCAAGGATGATGACCAAATAGGTGTAACCAAAATGCGAGAAATCTAGAGTTTGGATGATGCTGGCCCAAACTTGCATCCTCAACAATAGCCCATATCAAGGCCCATTCCAATAGCAAAGAAGATGGGGCAACCAAACCAAACGAGCTGCACAGGTCAGAGACCAAAATGACAGCCCAGCTGGCCATGTCGGCAGCCCACCTCAACTTTGACTTAACCCCTATGTTATTTACATGTTTACATAATTAAGAGGATATCTTCCCTATTTCTTAGCAAAGGAGGTTGGAGAAGATCCTCCCTACTTCTTTGGAGAATAAATCCTCACATCTTTTCTATCTTTCTGGAAAGTTGTTGATTTGAGGGGCAATAAGAAGCCCCAAATTTATTTTTTTGGAACCAGACTTAAAGACCCCAACAACCTTGAAAATTTTACTGATCAACAAAAATATGATGAAATACAAGGGGGTAAGTATATTTAATTTCCTTACCCTAAATCTAGAAGATAGAAGCTCTCCCAAAGAAAAGTGCTAGTAATATGCTTCAATTGCTTTCCATTGATATCATGTTAAAAGTGCTAGCCCGTAAATTTTTCATTTGTAATAAAGATAAAGAAAAAATAAAAAGAAACACAACAGCCTGGCCAAAACTAGAATAAGAATAAAGCATCTTTATCCAATACCACAACCGATGTTCAAACCAAAGTTTGGAGAGAGATAACTTCTTAGCCATTTCTAACCCTAGAAAAAAGTGCACGAAACTCGGCCTCGAAGTTGGTAGTGACTCCTAGGAAAGATCACAAGTGAGCCACCACATTTGCACTATTGTCCTAAAAAATACCATCAGCACCCGTCTTTCCTAGTTTTCCCAAAGATCACCCATCAATATTAAGTTGAACCTAATCATTTTGGAGAACACTCAAAAAAACTTCCCTTAACACTTGCTGACGAAAAAAAGGGGACTTGGATGGTCAATTTCCTTGCACACAATAAATCCACCACCCATTACAAACTCATCCTTTGAAGTCAAGGGCCAAGAGCCTTATCTCTCCCAACAACAGATAAAATCTGAGAAATTTTTCTCTCCCTCTCTCTCTCTCCTTGCTTAATTTTTTCATTAATCTATTTTTTTGGTGCAAAATTTTCAAAATGCATTTGTATGTCACAGAACAAAGAGTCTGATCATTTAAAGTTTTGATTGTCAGGTGGAAAACAATATTATCAAAGTAGGTGATCTCATTAGATGTCCAGGTTTAATGTTTCCATATGGTCTCTACAGAAAAATATCAGAGAAGCAGAAGTCAAGCAACAGTTCTAAGGGTGATCAGGCCAAGCTCATGTGTCTATTTATGTGAACCCTAAGTGATCTAATCACTCTAAAGTTCGGTGAAGTTCATGGCTGGCACATTCCTAGCTAGAATATCTTTCGTTTAAGGAATTGTTTAATTAATTTGCTTTTAGATTAATGACTTTTAGAAGGTCTTGCCTTCTTTTTTCTGTTGTAATTTTGTTTTCACTTACAGTCCTACTGAGATAAGCTTCTCAATTGACAGCACACTCATCAAGTCAAACTGGTTTCCTTCAATTAGCCATTGTCGAATTTTAGGTTCTATCTCTATTGTATGCCCCAATACTATTGGCTTTTATTGTTATATTTTAAATGCGGTTGAATCAAATTAAGTTGCTCTAAAGTTGCTCTAGTTGAACTTTTGACCAATTTGAATACCAAAGCTTTATATTACCAAATTTCCCTTGACTCAAATTTCTTTGCAAATTTGGGAACTAGAGTGAATTCTCTTTTGATTTAAAGATAATTCAAATGCCATTTTAAAGGAGTCATAGGCAATCAAGGATATTTGAATTCTCTTTTCTCCCGTGATCAAACCTTTGCTACTGCACCTAACTTCTTGGGCCACCGCACCAGAATTTCCATCTGGGACTGACCCGGTCTTGTGTACGCGATATCATAGTGACCCCAAGAACTAGTCGGGTCAAAGATCAGGACACCTTGGGTAGCAAAAAAAAAAAGATATATATGCTTCATCAACTCTTAAAGACTCTAATTTAGTTACAAATTTTTCGGCTAAAGAGTAGATAAAAAAATATGTTAATTTATCATGAAGCTAAGTTTTATTTAAAAAAAAAAAAAAAAGGCGTTTCTTCTTCCTCTGACCAACCCCCTCTCCATGGGCTGGATGAATCTTTAGAGTATCGTGGTTCCCACAATGAATCCTATATGGCTGATATCTACGTTCAACTTGTTGAGATTGTGACTTGGATTGTAAATGTCGATGAAAATCACAGATTGGATTTGAATTGGCTTGCAACCTTTTTGGATGATCTCTCTCAAACCTCCTTAGATGCTCTTTCTCATGTGAAAGATCCTAAGTTGAAGCATAATGAGAAAGAAATGTCAGATTTGAAGCAAATAGCTGAGGAACTCTATTAGGAAGACACTCAATCACTACTTTACGTAGGGAGAAAAATCACCATATTAGGTTTGCCCATTATTTTCTTTGCTCGCAATGTAGCTCTTTTTTTTTTTTTAATCTGAAAATAGTGAAGAGCACTAAACACCCTGTGTGAGTGGTCCCAAAAAAGTAAGAGAAGTCTAACTGAAAACCACACGCTTCCTAAGGCAAAGATCCCTTACCAGATCAGCTACCCCTTGGGGTTTATCCAAGCTTTGTCTATCATGATGCTATTTGGGATAGTGTGGACAACCCCGATACCAATTTGATTGATTTCTTTCTTGTCTCTATAGTGCTTACTGCTTAGGCAATTGACTATTTTATTTGTCTAAAGGGTGTTGCTTATGGCGATGCCTAATGTGTCTCCTTTAGATGAATCTTTAGGTTCTTGATCTCTACTAATGACCATGTCAATGGTGAAGATTTAAATCCTTTTGTACATACGTTTATCTGTTTTACTTACTTAGGTATGCCGAGCTGTAAATCAGTTAAAATGTGTACATTTTTTTAATATTTTGAACTTAATATATACTCACCTCTAACAATAAAAATACCATGTGGATAAATGATAATATGGATAAGATCTGATAAAATTTAACTGCCAAAAGAGGAACCGTTTGACAAATATTTGGGAGAGCAGGGAATATTCACGTACTTTAATGATCTTGGTCCGTGAATATGACATATATTTTCTCTCTTTTAATAAATACCATATCCACGGACCAGGATCATTCACGTACATTCACATACATAAATATTCACTTTCCTCAATACTTGGCCCATCAATAGTGTTGAGAACTCCAATTGTTCCACCGATAGAAATAGTATTCCAAGAAAAGGAAAAAATAATCAAGGAAGAGATGCAAGTTACCTGTAGGTTCACAAGTGTGAGTCAACATAATGATCATCTCTCTTCCATAGTCTAGGGTTTCACAAACGTTCACATTTCCCCACACCCTCACTATGGAAGAAAATATACATGTTATCACTTCTCCTTAATTCTTTAACCAGTTAGGGATATCATCGTTTTACCTATAGAAACCATTAACAACCTAATATATATCAAGCCTTATGGGATCTTATCCCATAGTGGAATATTGTGTTTGAATTTTAAATTCAAATAAAATTTTATTACTTTAATTAACAACTTGAGATCACATCTCATATTCTAAGGATACTAATCCAATGGACAATATCATATACTCCCTAAAGCCGATCAGTGAAGAACCTTTTCCCTTAGTATATACATACTATCTTCCCTAGGTTTTCATAGCGGCTCTGTACTAACCTCCCCTGGCAGAGAACATTTTTCCTTACCATATACATACTAGAGGTATCCTCAACTTAACCAGTATATTCACTTGGGTGTTCTCACTTCTCACTCTTCCACTCAAGCAACTCTCACTCATTCTACACCACACCTTGGGCACTTAAATGGTAATTCCAGAATTGTTTACTTCCCCTTCTACTACACGAGAGGTGTTTGATGGGTTTCTATCAGACATTACCCAACAAAAGGGGGAAGAGAAAAGAAAATCAAATAAAATAAATTCAAAAAAAATTCAAAAAAAATTTGAATTTAAGAAAAGACGGACACATAAAAAAATTATTGTGTAATCATGAATTTTTATCTTATTATATCTTACTATTTTATTTTCTTAGTTATCAAACATATCCTTTAATGTTGAACAGATGCCAATAGACATCAATAAACAAAATTTTTTCTTTTCTAATAAAAAAATTGCATGTTTCGGACATCTTTTGGAATATATTTCCAAGGAGTGTCTCTCTCCTCTATAAATAGAGGACATCCTGGAACATAAGAGTCTCTCTCTCTGTGTCTGTGCTAGAATGTAATAAAAGAAAATTTAAATAATTGTAAGTTATTTCTTATAAAATCTCACAATTGGCTGTGAGAGCATACATGTAGTCAATAGCTATGTGGCAAAATATGGTGATCATGGCATGAGGCCATGTCGTAGAAGATCATGTACTTACCACACTTGTTTTTCGCTAAAAATCAATTTTGTTTATTAAACAAAAATAGAATACAGAACTTCATGGCCAGGCATACCCAGGCAAATGTACATATTACACTTGTAATTAAATAGGATATTGCAAGGGTGTCAATTTGATACCGATATCAAAATCAACCATTTAAAACTGTACTGAATCGAAACGAAGGAATTTCGGTACGGTTTTGATATGGGAAAATAGAATCTTTTTTTAGTTTGGTTCAGTATCGATATTGACCATTCGGTATACGAAACCGAATCAAATACCGACACTTCTTGAGAAACTGCCAAAACATCAAAACCATTTTTTTTTTCTGGTAGAAACCAAAAGGCTCAAAACTAGAATTCAAAAATGGAGAAACTCAAAGTTTTTTTCTTTTTTTTTTTTTTTTGGTGGGGTGGTGGATAGAACCCATTTGAAGTGAGTTAAATTAAAACCGTTTGTATACCGAAATAGAGCAGTATCAAAACCGTACCAAGTCAATTTAGTATCAGTATTACAAACTTGAAATTGTTAACAGTATGATATGGTATCGGTATCTAGTATTAAGTTTCAATATCATACCGAAACCAAACCAAATACCAAAAACCGTACCGATTGACATCCCTAAGATAATGTGGGCTAAATCATTGTCAAAGTAATGAAAAATTACAGGATGTCATAAACCTCTAATAAATATACTTTGGGGGTGGGTGGGAATTAAGTCCGGGTTTCAAAACCCGAGCCCAATATTGAGTAATCTTAGCACAGCCTAGGCCCAATTCCTTTGTTCTCAACCCAACTTAGCTTAGCCCTAATAAGGTGGGCTTGGCTAGGGTTGACTTTAATTTGTCTTATTTTGTTTTTGGAAAAACAAATGTAAAAAGTAGCGTGGCTCCTACATTAACACACATGAAAGGGCAAAATGATCACCTTACCCTACATGGAAGGTAGAAATTCCTTTCACCATTGATGCTTTCATCTGCACTCTCATTGGTCCCTATTTTGGTGCCAAAGCCATGCTACCTCTTATGGAACCCTCTCTCTTTTGTTCTTACATTTGTGTCCTTTTATTATAACTTTAGAAGAAATATTTTTCTGTCTAAGAGATACTGTGGCCCCTACACCAGCACTCCGACCAATGAGAGAACATACTCAGGCATTGACCAAGAGGGATGTGATGATCATTTCGCACCCTCGCGCTTGCAGTCCCGAATAGAAAACACGTCCTCATAATTATTTTATAATAGAAGCACAAACATTAAAACACACCCCCCCCCCCCCCCCCCTCACAATGATTGTGATCTATCTTGAGTAATGGCATGGAAACAGGAAATGGTCCCCTTAATCAATTATTCTTTTTTGTTTAAAAAATAAATCTATTCAAAGTTCAAACACAACATGAGTGCTGATAGAGAATGCACCTTGGGTCATCAATCAGTTATTTAATAATGAAAATAAGGTATTAGTTGTTTAATTCAAATATTTTCTCCATTAAAAATTTTAAAAATCTCATCTGTGAATCTTAAGTACTTCAATACTTGCAATAAACAAAGTACCTAGCAAGGAAACAATAAACAGAGACATAAGAGGTAGAGGGGGAGAATTTGTGAACATTGGACCTAAGCGAAGAGGGTAATTAGTTTTCACAGTTCCTCATACGAAAGGATTCATACAAGATGTAGGGAAAAGCTGGTCGGCCAAGTAAAGATAAATCACAGATAAAGAACTAAATTATAAATAATCTATAGGGAATGCAGCTCGAGTAATCAATCAGTAATTCAATAATGGAAACAATTAATAGTTGTTTAACTAGAGACTTAACAATCTCTCAATTCCACAATGGAAACATGCAAATAGAGGACTTGAGTCATTAATAATTAATTTAATAAGGATCGAGTTTCCTTAAGACGACGGTGAAGCGGTATCCATTTACCGCGTGGCCTTAGGGCCACTTCTTTGGGGGTGGGGACTGGGGACTGGGACTGGGGCTGGGGTGGAGGTAGGGGGTCTCAATGCTACGTCCCTTCAATCCATGCGATGAACATCACCGCTTGGTGAAGAAAAACTTTATTCATTGAATTATACCTATCAAAAAAATAATAATAATTAGTTTAGTAATAGAAACCCTTTAAGGTAGTTGACAAAGCTGGAAACTTGACAATCCTTCAATCCCGCATTGGAAACAGAGGACATGGAAAAGAGAGAGAAAGAAATAAGGAGAAGATAGAGGGGGAGTGAACAACAATACGAGTAGTTACAGCAATATTACCCAATGATTAATGGTAAAGTATATTATCAATGATAGTTGAGATGGGAAAAAAGACCATGAGTATGTTTTCTCACTCAGTGCTTCAGAGAAGCGAATTCAACAGCAGATTATCTCGTTAAGGCTGCAGCGAAAAGTGGCGTTTCTTCGATTATCCCATCACTCCCTAGTTTTATCCAGGCTAAACTTAGGGTGGATGCAGAGAAAAGGCCTAGGTTTCATTTTTATTAGTTTGCTTTTGGTGGAGTAGTGGATCACCTTACCTGCTGATTATAATACCAAAGGTAGGGGAGTGATGGATTTTCATTCCTCCATGTTCTTGTATGGTCTCTGGTGTCATTCTGGCTTCAACTTGTACATATAATGACATTTTAGCTGGAAAAAAATACACCTATAGAAGCATCACATACACACACAAAATACACCTATAGAAGCATCACATACACACACACACACACATACACATGATAGAAAACAGATACGGAACGATTCATGAAGATCGATAAACATGCACGACAAACACTATAAAATACATGTTTTAGGCATACCTAAATCCATGGTTGAAGAATAAGAACTCCTCAATGTCTTCTTGTATGCTCCTCGTACAACACGATCAATGTTGGTTTGGTCTATCCTCTTTTCCTTTTGCTTTTGGTCGTTAGCCTCACTTAATGGGTCAATGATAACTATATATAGGGGTGAAGGTAGGGACCAACCCTGCAATAAAATTAGGGTTTCCTCCACATTAAGGAAACAATACCTTAGGTCCACACATAGTAATAAATATTTCATACCATTAAGGTGTGCTAATAGAATCCAATATCTCCATAGAGATCACTTACCAATAATATTGGATTCTTTCTACTTACTCCATCTTTAGTCAATACCACTAAACCGGTTTTGGAAACAAATCTTTGACTATGCTAGCCCACTTAATAGGAAATCTTACAATCTCCCACTTGGGCAGCATATGTCACAAGTTTTAGATTTTAAAATTTATTTAAAACGACTTTCCGGTTTAGATAAACTGAATGTGGCCACAAACAAAACAGTGTCGAATAGAGTGCACCTTAAACCAAATGCCTTGGTCCGAATGAGAATTACAAACACCCAACCGTATTGACCATCACATCTAAAGCGATATGAGACCACACACGTCAAAGTGCTCATAACATCACCGACTTGGGCTGAACAGTATGAAAGTGTGGTATGGAAATAACATGCAATAGTGATCATCATGTCTATTTCCAAATTGGTCCTGGCTCGAAAACCAAATGAGCCCTATGAGACAGATACCGAAGGTCTCATTAACTACAAGCGTCTCCCAAACGCTTAAGCTTCAATCAAAGAAGCTCATTGGGACTGGGTCCGGATGTCCCACAACACTAGCACTAGACCTCAATCAAATGAGGCTTTACTAGCGACTAGATGTATGTGTATTGACTAGAACCTCAGATGCTGAATGAGGTAAATACACCACATATAACCTCAATTTTCTGTAGGAGGCAAATAGATAAGTGTGTACACATAAACAAATGGCCATAAAAAATGCATATATATATATATATTCTTGAGAACAATAATAATGCAATAAAACTGAAAGTCAAATGCAAACATATTGAGCAAAACTCCCACTAATAAAATGCATCAAAAGAACTAACAAGTCCCATATTAGTGACATGCTCTTGAAAGACTTTTGGAGTCAAGCCCTTAGTAAGAGGATCTGCAATCATGTTTTCTATAGCAATCTGCTCCATTGTAATCTGTGACTCTTGAACTTTCTCTCTGACCAAAAAATACTTAATGTCAATGTGTTTAGAGCCTGAAGTACTTTTACTGTTATGAGAGAAACGTACCGCAGCGGAGTTGTCACAAAACATCCTCAATGGTTTAGATATAGAGTCAACAATCTGTAGCCCTGAGATAAAATTCCTTAACCATAAAGCTTGAATAGTGGCTTCATAACACGCCACATACTCAGCTTGCATAGTAGAAGATGCAGTGAGTGTCTGCTTGACACTCTTCCAAGATATAGCCCCATTTGCCATCACAAAAACATATCCAGAAGTATACTTGAGTTCATCTAGGCATCCAGCAAAATCTGCGTCAGTGTAACCGACTACATCAAGTGAATCGGTTCTTCTATAAGTAAGCATAAAATCCTTAGTGCCCTGCAAATATCTCATGACTTTCTTTGCAGCTACCCAATGCGCTTCACCAGGGTTGCTCAAATATCTCCCAAGTACACTAACAACATAGGCAATGTCAGGCCGTGTACAAACTTGAGCATACATCAAACTACCAACAGCAGATTCATAAGGTATATTCTTCATCTGATTGCACTCCAATTCTGTCTGTGGACATTGAGACTTGCCAAATTTGTCCCCTTTTACAACTGGAGCCTTACTAGGGGAACATGCTAACATATTAAATATTTTTAATATCTTTTCAATGTAACCTTTCTGAGACAAACCAAGAACGCCACAAGACCTATCACGATGAATCTCAATGCCCAAAACATAAGAGGCCTCACCAAGATCCTTCATATCAAAGTGATTTGATAATAATCGTTTTGTCTCATGTAAAAGATCAACATTATTGCTGGCAAGAAGAATATCATCAACATAAAGCACAAGGAAAATGAACTTACTCCCACTGATCTTCAGATAAATACACTGGTCTACAAGATTTTCTTTGAAACCACAAGAAGTGATAACTTCATCGAACTTAAGATACCACTGTCTAGATGCCTGTTTCAATCACTCCACATTTTTTAACGAGCGAGAGGAGGAGGAGGAGGAGGAGGAGAGAGAGAGAGAGAGAGAGAGTAGCAGTTGATCGAAGAGAGTGATTAAGGTAACGGGTGCTTATTCAGGTGGCGATTCTCTCGATTTCTTTTTAGATGGAGTTTTATGCTATGGAATTGGAGAATTCGAGTCTCTTCTTCATTCAAGTTTTGTTGTTGACTCCCTTGATTTGAGTCGAAGAACTAGCTATTTCTGCTTAATTGTTATTCTTTCGGAGTTTGTTTGTATAAATTTGATTAGACCGCTTTATGTCGGTTAACAAGCTTACCTTAAAAAAAATTCCGATTAACTGAATTTTTGGCTTCTTATTCTGCAAATTTCTCTATTCTTGGATGCATTTAGCGTCGTTTAGGTATAAAATTATTTTTCAATTTAACTGGGCTGCTCTTGTCTACTCTGTTTAGTCATGTAGATTTTAGGCATATTGAGAAAAAAGAGTGAATTTAGGTCTTCGTTGAATGTTGTGCTGTTGACTTCAGTTGAATTTTTCATATTTCCTTGCGATCTCACCCAATTTTTGAAAGATAATCTGTATGTTCCTTGTAAATTGTGAAAACAAAATTCCTATCATTTGCATGGCTAACTGAACTAATTTATGACAAAATAACTCATGAGACATGAAATTTTTCTTTGATTTCAATTACCTAACTCTGAAGAAAGCCCTTGTTACTAGATGTAGTTAGTGTGACTATTTTTGCTTACAGTTCCAATTTACAAGTTTTTTTTTTTTTATCATCTCTAATTTTTGTATTTTCCTAGACGTAGGGAGGAACTTCATGTTTCTTGTATATAAAGATTTGGATAGAGGAGTAACAAGATTTGGTTTTTTCTTATTATGAGATCCCCTGAAGAATTGAGAAATGGACAAAGAACAAGAACTGGAGTGACTTGAAGCTTAGAAGATTCTAATAAGCAAGGATGTTGTGGCTGCCGCCAAATAGCAAGTACAATTTCTTGCAACTGTTGATCGCAGTCGCTGCCTCTACAAAGGACCTGTTCTTCACTAGGCTATTTATAGGTAGACGTGAAATTGAAGCAATTATCTCATTGTCACTTGAAATGTTATTTATATATGTTGACACTTCATAGTTGTACTTGAGGTTTCGGTTGGAAAGGACTTGGAAGGAGCAAATGACATTCACATAAGTAGACATTCATTGACAGAAAAATTGATCAACAGTTTAATCCATTCCATTTGTTTAAAAAAAATGTATCATGGAAAAGTATATTCATTCATAGATGAGCCCTTGCCTATATAAACTAGAGAGAAGACAAAAGAACAATTACAGTAACAACAGATTCCTCCTCTCCCCTCTTTTGTTTCTCCTTTTCTGGAAGCTTCTTTTTTTCCATGATGATTCTGGGATGTGAGATATGTGGATCATTGATCCAGTGACTCTCTCTTCTTCCTTTTTAAACTTTTGTGCTTGAAGTTTTAGCAATCTATGTCTCTATAGATGGGAGTGGAAGTTTTGATCTTTGATTCATTGAACAATGATAGTATTTGTAATTTTCCGATAAACTCTTCTTTCCTCTGAAGACCCTTCTTTGTTCGGTTGTTTATTTTATAGACTTATTTCCTTAATAAAAAAGATAAAAATCTTATTCTTTCGGTTGTGTTGGGGATTGGATGTCTGTGTACCATGTTTGTAATTCTTTAACATTTTGATTATTTTATGTCTATAATTGAATAGTGATATGCTTTTGAGTGGTACCAGTCTCTTTCCGCATGAATTATTATGCTAGTTGTAATATATATTTCTAGTAGCTAGTTATCGACATTTTTAATAATTGCATTAACTAGATTTTGAAACTCTTAGCATTCTTAAAGATCATAAAGAAATATGATAAGGTTCTACATAATTGACAAAAATTTCACGTTTGTTTATGTCAAGTTTTCAATGCAATAAGTTTCTGATATACTAGTAAAACAAAATGAACCTCTGAACTTCCCCTGTAGACTTTCCCATTCTGTAATTTGAAATCAAGAATTGTCTCATTTTCTTATTCATTAGTTAATTTTTATTTTTAGATTACTTCAAAATGGGAAGCAAGGGCTAACCTAAATTTGGTTGACACCTCCTATCTTGAAAGCTCCGATGGGGATAGTCCAAAATATTCAATTAAATATGGAGATCATATGATAATTTGTACTGCGTATAGGGGAATCTCCATTTGTGAAGAGATACTAGCAACTTTGGAGCATGCCTCTAGCTCAACTTGATGAAAATATTATTAGTTGGATTCTTGATACTTTTTTAGTTTAGAATAAAAACACTAATTTTATATTTTTTTTTGTACTTGAATGATCAATTGGTATCTTCCCACAAGTGTAGATGGAAAGAAGCGCATCAACTCATTGTCACCTTGTTTGAGACATCGTTTTCTCTTGTTGTACATAAATATATTGAAATATTTTTTTCATGTATAAAGTCTCCTCAATCCCTTTAGGCATTAAAGCTGAGAAATCAAGCATTACATATTTTAGATTTGAGAACTGGAGGAAAAATGTAGTGAACGAAGAATGGGGACATTAATATTCAATTCCAAGATGGATTGTAACAATCTGGATTATAAAGCCCAACTACGTTCTCTAGAAACAAACTTATCTAAAACACATATTAGATTATGTCTTAGTGGCATCAACCAGTCTAAGAGATAGACAACTGAGTATGTAGGCGCAAACCATTGAAAGCTAAAGCAAGGGCCTAAACGTACAAAGTTAATGTAAGAACCTACATTGATCACAGTCCAAGAGAAAATCAGGAACCTTATTAAGTTAAAGTTCCTGCTTGGAGAGAAGTCTAGATCAACCTCTTCAACTCCTTCTATAGCAACAAAATATATACAGTCCTCAACTTGTATAGGACCCTCTGTCTTGGATCAAAGAACAATTAGAATATATGTACTTGAGTATCTACATGGAAATTCAGAATTGATCAACTATTCTGTAGAAATCCTTTAGGCTCCAACCTTGCAGGAAGTTCTTGCTGAAGAATAGGCCATGAATCACAGAATCCTGTAGATAGAACTCCAATCTAGAGACTCCTCTGTTAATTTATATTTATTCAAATATTACAATCTCAAATTCCCTCTCTCAATGTTACTCTACCCATTAAGATTGTTGGGAAATGCTAAGTGATTTCATGTTTTTCTGTCACTCAATGAGGCTGCTGCATAGGTTTTCTCTCAATTTCTCTTTGTTGGATCCCCACCAATACCCACACCACCTTCTCCATCTCTCTTTGTTGCTTCTGCTTTCACCTTCTGCTCCTACAAGCAAGGTTGGTATTATTACTGCCTCAACTTTAACCCTTTAGGAGCAATATATGTTTTTAAACAATAAAACTAACACTCGAATGTAACAACTCTAAAAAATTTGAATTTTATATCTAAATATTTGACCAAATGTGCATTTATACGTGCAAGTTTACTAGTATATATATATATATATATATATGTATAAGAATTGACTGCATGGAAAATTTTAGGCAATGGAGGAGGAGGGTGGTGCGTCCAGATCAGAGGCAATCCATGGAAAATCTTCTCAATTGGTAGGAGATCGTAGATCTCATCTCCCTATAGAAACTTCCCCATTTAGAGGAACTATTCCATCGGTGGAAGATATAGAAAATATAAAAAGGCTTCCAATGAACGGTGGAAGATATAGAAAATATAAAAAGGCTTCCAATGAACGGTTTGACAGAAGGTACCTTGGAAATTCTTATTCATGCCCCATGAGAGATCTACCCAGGACCCGACCATGGTGGATAACCCCCTGGGCAGTGGTTATGGATCCGATTCAGACCCAGAGGAATCGGAATTCTACTCATCCGAGAAGGAGTCCCTGACCTCTGGACATGGCAGTGACGATGCGAAGGAGGGAGTGACTGTTTTGGTTGCTGCAATCAATGAAGCTAAAGGTGGCATTGCTTCTAGAACTCTTCGACCTTGAAAAAATAAAGTGGTATATACTGGTGGTCGCGGAGGTCGCCATCAGGCAAGAGGAGGGAGAGGCGGTCGCGGGCAGGATTGGGGTTAGCCAAAACATGTGATCTCTGAAATGTCTCTAGCTGCCGTTGAGGCAGGCAGAATTATTATTACTCACCAGGAAGTAGAAGAACTTGATCATGCTATTACAAGAGCAGATGGCGAGGCTAAAAGGAAAGGAAAATCTACTACTGAGACGGGGCAGGCCTTGAGGTCTGATCATCAGGCTATTCCTAGGAATTGATTTATGAAGATCCTCTTTTGGAACATAAGAGGAATGAAGAAGGTAGCCGGAAAGCGCACCTTAAGAGAGTTAATAAAGAAGAAGAACTGTGTTCTCCTTTGCATTGCTGAACCAATGATCCCAGTAAGTGATTTTCCAAATCTATATTTTAATAAATTAGGATTTCACTCCAAATTTATTTATAATAACAGAATGGGGATAATTTCAAACTTATGGATAATGTGGAAAAGAAATATAGCCTGCCCTGTGGTGATTTCTGAGTCATCTCAGCATATTTCAGTATCCTTGACTTGGGACCTCTCCCAAATTCAAGTCTCTTTTGTCCATGCTAGCAGTTTTCGAGCAGAGAGGAGAGCTCTTTGGTTGGACTTGGTAGCGGATACTCATCACACCACCACCCCTTGGGCCATGGTCGGTGATTTTAATGCTTATCTTCAGTCGCATGAAAAGAAGGGGCCAGGTAATTTTAGCTTGGGCTTTGCCGTGGAATTCAATGCTATGATAGACTCTTGTTCCATGGCTCAACTGCCTTCAAGTGGAAGAAAATTCACCTGGAGCAAGAATCGTAAAGTTGGCAATGTTTCGGTTGTGCTTGATAGAAGCTTCTGCAATGAGCAGTGGTTATCTGTTTTCCAAGACTCCTCGCAACTAGTGCTACTGAGAATTGCTTCTGATCATGGGTCGATTTTGATGGCCTCTGATGCTAGCCAGCGTCCCTCAAATTGCCCTTTTCGCTTTCACCAATTTTGGATGGAACATGAAGACTTCGTCAGAGTTGTGGCTTTGTCCTGGTCTTAATGGGTCTCTGGACCCCCTATCCTTGTTCTCACTTCTAAATTGAAGCGGCTGAAAAGGGACCTAAAATTCTAGGCGAGATCCACCTTTCCTAACCTAGATGAAGACCTAGAGCATGCGAAGAAGACTCTGAACCTGATTCATGACCAGATTGCAAGTGAAGGGATGAACGATCATCTATTTTCTCTGGAAGCCGATGCGAAGACGGGATTGGTGAAAGCCTTGGAAAACCATGAAAAAATCTGGGCGAAAAAGACGAGAATCAGGTGGTTGAAAGCTGGTGACAGGAACTCAAAAATTTTTCACCTTTCAGTCAAAATGAGAAGAAACAAAAATTCAATCAGAGCGCTTAAGAAGCCGGATGGGACCATTGTGGAAGGGCATAATCAGATAGGGGAATATATTGTGGACTTTTACAAGAGGTTCCATAGAGCCTCCACCACAGTGAATCATGAGGAGTTATTGGATAATATCCCAAAAGTTCTTAATCAGATGGACTGCAATAAGATGGACTATCTTCCTGGGAATGAGGAAATAAGGAGGGCAGTTTGGGAGCTAGACCCGAACAGCTCACCGGGCCCCGATGGATTCTCTGGTGCATTCTTTCACAAATGATGGGATATGGTGGAAGTGGAGGTTTGCAACGCAGTGAAACAATTTTTCAGCATTGGGTCTATGCCAAATGGAGTGAATAATAATTTTCCGGTGTTGATTCCAAAGGTGGATGGTGCAAATACACTTGAGAAATTTCGGCCTCTTCGTATGGGCAACTTTTTCTGTAAAATCATATCCAAAGTTATGACAATGCACATTGAGACTCTCCTCCCTCGTATGATCTCAGAAGAGCAGAGTGCCTTTCAGAAGGGGAAGATGATCCACGACAACATAGCCGTGGCTTCTGAGCTTTCAAATTTAATGTTCTTTGCAACCAGAGGCGGGGGCCTCGGTCTTAAAATTGATATAAGGAAGGCTTATGACACTATTTCCTGGTATTTTATTTTTCAGGTGTTGAGTAAATTTGGATTCTCCAACAAATGGATCAATTGGCTACACCAACTTCTGCTATCGACCAAAATTTCTATTCTGGTGAATGGAGGTCCTCAGGGCTTCTTCGGGGTGGAGCGTGGCCTGAGACAAGGTGATCCTATATCCCCCATGTTGTTTATCATAGCAGAAGAAGTTCTGTCTAGAGGGTTGTCAAACCTGGTTCAGAGCAAGAGTCTCAAACCAATCAGTGGCCCAAGAGGCGTTACTACTCCTGGACACATTTTATTCACAGAGGATATATTCATCTTCACCAACGCCTCTTTGAGATATGTTAATGCTCTGAAAACCTTCTTGATGAAGTATCAGGACTTTTCAGGCCAATGCATCAGCTTTGAGAAAAGTAAGCTTTTCCTAGGAAAGATAGCTCATGCTCATAAGCAGACAATTGCTGATACCCTTGGAATTCAGATATGCACGTTCCCAACTCGCTACTTAGGAGTTGAAATATTTAAGGGTAGAGTGAAGAAAGAAGCTCTGCTTCCAGTGATGGACAAGGTGAAGGGCCGTCTAGTGGGTTGGAAAGGAAACCTCTTGTCTTTGGCGGGCAGAACGGAGTTGGTCAGATCAGTCATTGCAGGTATCCCCAACCATAGTTTTGCTATTTATTGGTGGCCATCTTCCCTTTTGTCTATAATGGAACGATGGATGAGAAACTTCATTTGGACGGGGGAGACTAAAACTTCCAGGAAAATTACTGTTAAATGGGACTCCCTTTGCAAGCCTAAAGAGGAAGGCGGTTTAGGTATCAGGAGACTCCGTGATACCAATAAAGCTATGTTGTGCAGGCTTGCTTGGAGGATCAAGCATGAGAGGACAGCCACCAGTTCCTTCCTTAAAGCCCACTTTGTTAAAAAAATGGTAACTTCAAAAAAGGAGTTTCTTCTTCTATTGCCTTAGGGGTTAAAAAAGTTTGGAGTTTTGTGGAAGAAAATGAAAGATGGATTATCGGTAATGGTAATCTTACAAATTTCTAGAAAGATAGATGGTGGGGGCCTAAATCTGTTCTAGAGGAGCTATAGAGATTAGACCTGACAACTCTCCCTGAGGTGAGAGAATTTATTTGTGATGGAGAATGGGTGCTCCCTGAGGTAAGATCGGCGGAGCTGAGAAGAATTTTCGATAAAATTAAGCAAATTAAAATTCCTTCAGATGAATTAGATGACACATGTTGCTGGTCTTTGTCGACTCTGGGAACTTTCTCTACAACCTCAGCTTGGGTGGGCATCAGAAGGAAGGCTAACAAGACTCCATTGAGCACTTTGGTTTGGAGGAAAGGTCTGCCACCTAGGTTTTCCACTCTAGGTTGGTGCCTTGCACATGGTAGACTGCCAACGGACGAGAAGATTAGACATAAGGGGATTTACCTTGCTTCTAGGTGTGCCCTCTGCAATCAAGACGAATATAGCATCGATCACATTTTCCTCAGATACTCCTTCGCGACTTCTGTCTGGAAATCCTTTACTGACTGCTTTGAGGTGAGATGGAAAATGCATCGGTCGATTGATAATCTGATTAGTTGGTGGAAAATGAAGGGTAGAGTAGTAAATCTCAAAACACCTTGGATGATGGGCTTTTCTATTACAGCAGCAAATATTTGGTGGGAAAGGAACAGAAGGTGTCATGATAACACTGCCAGGAATGATAAGCAGATATTTGACTTTAGTCGGCAAGAGCTCTGTCTTTGCATAGGTAAGGTGAAGGGCGAGGTGAATTCTCCGACTGATGTTATGTGTTGTAGGAGATTGGGATTATCTGCAGTTCCGTCCAGGCATCTCCCTCCTCTGGAAGTCCACTGGTGTAAGCCTCATCTGAATTGGCTTAAGATTAATGTCGATGGTAGCGCTCTGGGAAACCCAAGAAGAGCAGGGGCTGGAGGGGTAGCTCGCGATCATGATGGCTAGGTTTGTGATTCGTTTAGTATTTTTCTGGGCATTAAATAGATTTATGAAGTAGAGTTTGAGGCTGTTATGGAGGGCATTTTGATGGCAAAGGCGCTAGATGCAAGGGGTCTTTGGATAGAGTCTGACTCGGCTGCGGTGGTCACTACGATTCAAAGTAACCATATCCCATGGTTCACTCTCCAAAAATGGTTGTCCCTTCTTCCGTTCTTGGAATCGATCCCATGGAAGATCTCCCATTGCTTTCGCGAAGCAAATCCGATAGCGGACTTCTTGGCAAAACAGGCTTCCAAATCTGGAAATTCTGTTTTCTCGGTGTCTTTCCCCAGACATGTAGTAGAGTACTTAGAGAATGATATTCAGGGTAGGCATCGTTTTGGATTCCCGTAGGGCTTTTGCTAGCTCTCTCTGCTGACGGCCATGCCAAAGGTGGAGATCGCTAGTGGTGCTAGGGGTTTCTGCTTTGCCTTTTTCTTTAGTTATTTGATGTATCTTTTCTTTTCTTTTAATAAAGATCATCTTTTAGCAAAAAAAAAAAACAAGATAATTCAGAAATTATTCTCAGAATATTAACCAACACCAGAGATATTAGAAAAAAATATAAAATTAGTGGAGAATACTAGTTCGGGACAAAGCCCAAAATAGTTTAGATCCACATATTTCTGGTTCATGGGCTATTATTTCTAATAAGGATTTTAACACCTTTCTTATATGGGCGGGACGCGGGACCTTGGCTTAGGCCTTAGCAACAATATGTGCAGTGATAGCATTTACATATATAGGATATGGGAAAAAGAAAGCAATGTGATAGTGTTGCGTACACCCAAACACATGGGAAAGTAGAACCAATATGTGAAATGACATCCATGGCTTGGCTCCACTTCCCCATGTGTTTAGGCATAGGCAACACTATTAGGTAGTTTTCTTTCTCCCGATATGGGATATATATCCTTCAGTCTTGGCCAAATGGCCTAGTACTCCTCTTTTTATATTCTATTTATTATATTTTATTTTAAATTATTAAATAAAATATAAAAATACAAGAAATATAAGAAATACTTTAAAAGTAACCCAAGTTTGGCTGCCTGGTCCACCTTTTAATTTTTTCTTGTAACGTAAAGATTACGTAGATGCTTAGCTATACTTCAGTCTTGGCCAACTATGTAGGTGCTTAGCTATGCAACTTGGACTGTAGTGTTTAGGATTTGGGAAAAAATGGTAGGAGAGAGAGCGTCTGGTGATTCAGGAGAGAATGGAGCTATGGCTGTGGAGGATGATGATGGAGGTGCTCGGGAATCTCTGGATCATGGTCCAGAAGGTCCTCCATAGGATGAAAGGCACGAGGGTGCAGGCCAGCGACATTCATATGCAAAAGCTTTGGGTGTTTCGACTTGGCCTGCAATTGATACTCTTCCAGAGCGGATTCAGGTAGGGAGTAAACGACGATTAGTGATCCCTCAGAGAGACTATGAATCAAAGAGACAAAACTTCCGTTTTACCTTAATCGGAAGGGTTAACTTCCGGTTGATTTCTTTGGATGCCTTGAGAGGTGAGGCTCGGGAAAAATGGAACCTAAGTCAAGGGGTGCTAATGCATCCGTTGGGAAAAGGATATGTTATCTTTCAGGTTCAATGCGAGGGCAACAAGGCAGTAGTGTGGCAAAGATCACCCCTTAGGGTTGGTGATCAAGTTGTTCGATTTCAACATTGGAAGCCTAATTTCAATATTCACGAGAAGCAATCCTTTACAAAACTTGTATGGATACATTTTTCAGATCTTTCGCTCGAATATTGGCACTGAAATGTTCTATTGTCTATTGCAAAGGCGGTAGGGCGCCCTGTTGCCTTAGACAGACGAATAAGACAAGGCCTTCTTGGCTATTTTGCGAGGGTGCTGGTGGAGATTGATATCTCTGACTTGGCAGTGAGGGTGGAGGAAGTCCAGGTCGAAAGATTTGAACCAGGCACCTCTCAGGTGTACGGTTTTTGTCAAAAGGTTGTATATGAGGATAATGTGGAATGCTGTGGCCATTACAAGCGAGTAGGCCATTTGATTTCCAAATGTAGGCTGAAGAAATTGGAAGAAATTGGATGACAAAAAGCAGTGTGCAGCTAAGAAATTAGCTGAGGTTCCAAGGGCGGTATACATTGAAGAAGACGGAGTTGACTCAACCAGGGCCAACTCAGTGGGTCGGCTTTCTCCTATTTTGGAAGGAAATCGACCAGAGCATTCTCAACAATCTCCTCACAATGGAGAGTGTGAGAATGGTATCACTCTTTCCGAGAATAACTCTCCTAATTTCCTAATATGGAAGAAGGAGAGATTCAAATTGATTTGGACTCTACAATTCAAATCTCCCCAATTTAGTAAAGAATGGATTGGCGCAAGAGGATGTGGATATGAACAATGATGTGAGTCAGCAGGATGTGGACCGGTTTAGCTCTGAGACCAGCTCAGAATATGGGTCTCTCTTAGACCAAGATGATGAGGAGGATGGTGAATTGAACCAGAATGGGAACCCGCCTGTCTCTAAAAGAATGCAAAAATAGAACCAGGAGGATGTGACGCACGCTCCCCCCATGGACCCTGTGCGTCTTTCCTCACGTCCCAAGAGGACGGGAATGGCCTTAGGCTCTGGTCATGGGAATTTGGTAGGTAGGGGAGGCCGATCTTCCTCCAATAGGGACCCTCAGCCCTCTGTTCGAGCTCCAGTGAGTAGGAGGGAAGCAGCGATGTTGGGAGTTGCAGTGGTGGATGATGCGGCGGCTGCTCTCGAGAAAGGCACAAAAGTGGGAGAAAAAAGGAGAAGAAAGAAAAAGTAGAGCGGTCAGGCTTCAAATCCTAACAAAGGTGGTCACAAAAATTGTTAACCATGCATGTTCTGTTCTGGAACATTCGGGGTGTCCGAAAGGAGGCTGTTAGGAGGGCTTTGAAATATCTCCTTAGAGAATCTTCGCTACAGATTTTATGTGTGGCCGAAACGATGGTTGAGGTCAGTAGTTTTCCTTCATTATTTTTTGATAATTTGGGTTATGCGGCTGAGGTGATTCCCAATAATTGTCAAGATAGGGTGCCCAATATTTGGGTTATCCGGAAGCGAGGTATGGCACATCCTTCCCTGGTTTCAATGTCAGACCAACAACTCACTGTTGAAATTGATTGGATGGGTAAAAGAGTTCTCATGTCTTTTATTCATGCCAGTTGTTTCAAAATTGAGCGTATATCTCTTTGGTTTGATCTTGCTTTGATTTCTACTACTACTTCTCCATGGGTAGTTATTGGCGACTCTAATGCCACTCTAATGTCTCATGAGAAAAGAGGGCTGGGTAATTTTAATTTGGGGTCGACAGCAGAGTTCCAGGCTATGGTTGATACGTGTATGCTCCTTCCCTGCCCCTCTCAAGGGAAAAAATACACTTGGTCGAATAACCATAAAAGGGCTAATGTGCTGCCGGTCTTGGACTGGAGTTTTTATAATGAGCAGTGGATTGATGAGTTCAAGAATGTTTCCCAGCAGGTTCTCACATGCTCTGCGTTGGATCACTCTCCTCTATTTATTCAGTCTTTTGCTGTTCCAAAACCCCCCAACATCCCATTTCGCTTCCATAGCTTTTGGATGGACAACAACGGTTTTCTCCCGATGGTGGAGAATGTTTGGTCCCAGTCTGTTAGTGAAAACTCGATTTCTAGACTAGCCCAAAAGCTGAAATTTGTAAAATTAGTTGTCAAAGCTTGGGCAAAAGGGGCTTTCCCTAATCTAAATGAGGAGGTGGATAAGGCTACGTCAAATTTAAAAAGAGTGCAGGATTCTATTGCTGAATCATGACCAACGCTCTTTTTAATGAAGAGGCCGATGCAAAAACTGCTCTCTTGAATGCATCAAAGCTGCATGAGAAAATGTGGTCTGAGAAAGCAAAGATCAAATGGTTGAAGAATGGGGATCGAAACTCAAAATTTTTCCATCTCTCAGTTAAAATTAGAAGATCAAAAAATCAGATTAGCTCTCCTCATCATGAGTTGCTCGACTAGATCCCAAAAATATTATCTAATGACGATAATTTTTTTTTGGATGCCCTTCCTACCAGAGAGGAAATCAGGCAGGCGGTGTGGGACCTTGATGCAGATAGCTCTCCAGGGCCTGATGGCTTCTCAGGTCAGTTTTTTAGAAGGTGTTGGGAGATTGTGGAGAAGGACTTTTGTCGGGCAATTTTTTATTTTTTCCTAGTAGGAAAGATCCCTAAAGGGGTCAATAATTGTTTCCTCACCTTGATCCCTAAAATTAATGGTGTATCAACCTTAGATAAATTTCGACCCATTTTTATGGGGAATTTTTTTTGTAAGGTCTTATCCAAAATTTTTGCCACTTGATTAACTTCTCTTCTCCCAAGGTTAATTTCTACAGAACAGGGTGCCTTTTAGAAGGGTAAAATCATCTTGTCAAATATTGGCCTAGCGTCTGAGTTAGCTAATTTGATGCATTCTGCAGTAAGGGGAGGCGGTATGGGCATAAAGCTGGACGTGCAAAAGGCTTATGATTCCCTTTCTTGGGAATTTTTATTTGTCACGTTAGAAAAATTTGGCTTCTCCCCATTGTGGATTAATAGGGTTCACCAATTGCCTATTTCAACAAGGATTTCTATCTTATTGAATGGAAGTCCAGTGAGATTCTTTGGGGTTGGTCGTGATTTGAGACAAGGGGACCCCATCTCTCTTATTCTGTTCATTTTGGCAAAGGAAGTGCTATGTAGAGGCCTCAAAAATATGGTTGTGGAAGGTAAGATGAAATCTCTCTCGGGTCTGAGAGGTGCTGTTACTCCCTCTCATCTGCTTTTCGCAGACGACATTTTCATTTTTATTAATGGTTCTGCCACTTATGTTAAGCAGCTCCATGCTTTTTTATCCAAGTATCATGAGTTCTCTGGTCAGAAGATAAACTTGGAGAAAAACAAGATATTTTTTGGGAAAATTGCTCCTCATAGAAGACAATTTATTTCTGAGTATTTGGGAGTGGCAGTGGCTACCCTTCCTACCAAATACCTGGGGGTGGAGATCTTTAAAGGAAGAGTGAAAAATAACCACCTTCTTCCTCTTCTGGATAAGATAAAAGGTAGACTTGCAGGATGGAAAGGGAAACTCCTATCTATGGCTAGGAGGGTGGAACTTGTTAAGTCGGTCATTTCTGGGATTCCAATCCATAACTTCTCCATATATTGGTGGCCTGAAGGATTGATGAAGTTGGTGGAGTGTTGGATGCGAAATTTTTTCTGGTCAGGAGATATAGAGGTCTCGAAGAAGATTGTGATTAAATGGGATAAGGTGTGTAAACAAAAAAAAGAAGGTGGTTTGGGCATCAAAAGATTGCGAGAAGTGAACTTTGCTTGTTTGTGTAAATTGGCGTGGCAGATTAAGCATGAAGACTCCATCATGAGCAGATTCTTCAAGGAACGATTTATTAATGTTGATGGTTAGCTGAAAATGGGATATAAATCCTCCTCTATATGGCCTGGCTTGAGGAAGGTGTGGAATTTTATTTCCGAACATAAGCAATGGATTGTAGGTAATGGGGAGAAAATCAATTTCTGGCTGGATCGGTGGCTGGACTCGAAGTCTATTGCAGAGCTCTCCAATCTGGATCAATCCCTTTTCTCTGGGACTAAGGTGAAAGTTACAGATTTTATTGATAATTTCTCTTGGAATTTTCCTCCAGTCGACTGTATTTTCCTTGCCTAAAAGTGGGACCAAGCAAAAAATATTCTCATCCAGAATGTAGAAGACTCTTGTGTTTGGCAGTTAACCTCTTCAGGTGTTTTCTCTATAAACTTAACTTGGGAAGAATATATGGAGAAACACAAAAAAATTAGTTGGTATTCTCTTATTTGGTGTTCTGGTATTCAGCCAAGACAAGCTACTTTTGCTTGGTGAATAATACAGAATAAATTGCCAACCGATGACAATGTTTGTAGAAGAGGTATTCCCTTTGTGTCTCAGTGCTCACTGTGTGGCAAAGAGGAGGAGTCGCTGATCCATATTTTCTACAAATGTGAATTTTTTCTAGCATATGGAGAGACTTCTGCTTTGGCTTTGATGTGCAATGGCCTCCATTTGTGGATGTGGACAATCTCTGCGCGTGGTGGAAACAAACTACTAGAAAGTGTTATTTTAAAAGAGTGTGGCTAAGTGGCTTCTCTCTTCTTCCATATTTCATATGGCAGGTAAGGAATGCAAGACGATTTGAGGAAAAATCGGTAATAGCTAATCACTATTTTGCAATGGTAAAGAGTGAGATCAGCCTCCAGGAGATGGCGGTTTCTGGCTCCCTCCTCCCTTTCGAGGCACTTCTTTGTGCTAGACGGCCCGGTATTTCTAGAATTCCCTATAAACCCAGGGAGATCTTAGAAGTTTTCTGGTGTCCTCCCCCTCTAGGATGGGTAAAGCTTAATTCTGATGGGTGCTCCCTAGGGAACCCAAGAAAGGCAGGGGCTAGTGGAGTGCTCCGGAATGATAAAGCTGAGGTGATGCAATCTTTCAAACAATTTTTGGGAGTACACACAAACTTTGAAGTTGAAGTCCTGGGAATTGTTTATGGTCTGGAAATGGCTAGAGCGATGGGTGTTACCCAATTATGGGTTGAGTGTGACTCGGTGGTCGTGGTTCTACTTATTTCTCTATGGAAAGTCCCGTGGTATGTGTTTCAGAGGTGGATGAGCTTAGGCCCATACTTGCAGTCCATAACTTGGAAGATTACTCATTGCCTACGTGAAGCTAACCCGATGGTTGATTTCCTTGCAAAGTTTGCTGCAAAATTTGAAGAGTCTTCTCCTGTAGTTTCCTGGCCCGCGCTTATTGCCATGGAGTTAGATGTTGATAGGTACAATTTGCCTAGATACCGTTCTAAATAATGGTGTTTTGTTGCTTTGTTTTTTGGTTTGGTTGGGTTTTAGCTTTGATTTTTTAGCTGCTGAAGGCAATGCCGATGGTGGATTAGTCTTCAACTAATTCCATACAGCATGTTTATTTTCCATGTACATTCTTTCTTTCTCTTCCCTTTTTTTTTTTAATACATATGATCTCTTAGCGAAAAAAAAACTTGGGCCAGCCAATAGGGAATTCTAAGATTATTTAAGTTGAACTACACTGGGCAGACCTATGAGATTTTCTAAATTCAATTGAGTTGAAGTGTTGAATTACTCTGGGCTGGTTGGAAGAACTTTCCTGATACTTGGCTAGCAGTTAAAGAAATGAAATCTTGAAGGATATCTTAGAAAATGCTAAATATAGGAGGGTATTTGTAAACCAAAAAGGAAGTGAATTATTCCATTTTCCTTCCCTACTAGCTTGGGTAGCAGGAAAGCCCTTGCAACTTTGTGGGAAAAGGAAATTGAATTGGAAAATAGCATCTTCTTGGCCTTTGAGTGTGAAAAAAATTGAAATCCTTGACTTTTAATCCAAAAGCTTGTTTGGGACTGCTTGACTTGACTATTAAGACTTATTTATTAAAAGGAGAAAAACTCAAACATCTATGTGGAGTGAAATTTAGAAAAACTGTCCCACTTGATACTGACCGTGCTTTCCAAGTTAAGGAGTTATCCACAATGTTGCTTCAGTCCAAGATTGTGGCCCGTCGTTTAACTTGTATTTTATTTTCATGGGTGGATTCTCAACCCACATGGGGTCCTCCCCATATGGGTAGTTACCAATGAAATGGAATCTCTCTTGTTTATAACTGCGTTGGTTAGGATGGAGATTCCACTTCATTGCTAAACCATCTATGTGGGGAAGACCCCATGTGAGTAGAGATTCTGGACTCTATTTTCATATAGTCCTTATTAAATTGCATCGGAGCCTTCCTCCTTGTCCACATGAATAAGGTAATAAAATGAAATTTAGCTAAAGGAATAAGCAATTTTTAAAGTGGTAAGACACTATAATTTATCTAAAGGGAAGCAATTTTTAAAGTATGAGAAAGCCATGAATTTTCTTGGAGATAAATGATGGGCTTGTGGGGCTGGGAGAATACGCGACAATAGACTTATATATCATGTGACACAAGGATGAATCCTTTGCACGTACGTTCACCTAAATGTACATCTCAGGTGCCAACACGTTTTTTAGGATTATATATATATAGAATCCAATTAAGCTACCATATGGTAAATATTTAGATGACAAAAAGGATTCCACATGCCATGACCGCATCTATGGAATGTCAATCCCAAGATATATGTTTTTGAAATCCTTATATAATCAGATATTTGCCAACAGAGGATATATCATCATACATGTACAAATAAGGGCATTTTTTCATTTTCTGTTGCATCCTACTTGTACCCTATATGTATTCTCTATACGTACTCATAATGAAACACAATGTCTCTAATAAGAGAGATTACAAAATTTTGATTCTTTTTTTTTTTTTTGGTAGAAACCGGTCTATGTATTTAGGGGTGACCAATGCAAGGATTCCGACTTACATAAATCAGAAATCCAAGAAGTGGAAATTGGCCAAACTATCCTTTGCGCTAAGGATAGGGCATTCCGGGCTAGGGAGTCAGCCACGCTGTTATTCTCCCTAGAAATATGGGTGACGGAGTAGGAGAAAAAATAGGATGACACGTGTTTAATGTCCTCAATGAGAGTGAAGATCTCAACATTGTGGGTTGGACTATACCCATCCACATGACCCACCAGCTCACTGTTATCCGATTCCACCAACATGCTTTCAAAGCCTTCACCCAAGCCAAAAAGAACACCATTCCTCATTGCAATAGCCTCACCCTATAGGACAGAAGCAAAGAAGATTGGCTCAGAGGGGTGGCACCTACTGCGGCTCCCAATAAGTCCCGCCAAATGAAACCAACTCAAGATTTGTTCCTGCTCAGAGCCACATCAGAGTTGAGTTTAAAGAAGAGAGGTGGAGGCGGGCTCCATGAATTCAGATTTGTCCGTGAGGCCTGAAGATCAAGCTGGGCAGGGGCTGAGGTTGAGCTGCAAAATTCATCAAAATCTCGCTCAGCGGAGGCGATGACCTCTTGGGGTGACCTCGTCTTTCCATTGAAAATGAATTCATTACGAGCAATACACAAAGCCCAGCAAATATAGGATGTGAGGCCGGCAATCTCACAACCAAATTTTTTCCCCAAAACCTCAAAGGTGTTCCGACTCCCAATGGTTTCGATAAACTGCGGGACCTCCATTGGGGGAGAGAACGCCAATCTGGGGCCGAACCAGACTGCGTGCGTAAAAGGGCAGTCGAGAAATATGTGGTTGGTGGACTCGCAAGCATTGCCGCAGTCCACCAAATTTTGATTCTTGAATTATCTTAAGATGCACATGCATTTATCATGACTTAGGTGTAGACATTGGTTGAATCTCGTTAAATAAAATCAAGAGAATGTAATCTTGGTATCATAAATGCTGTTCGATTCTGCAAAATAACATATAGTATTACTAGTATTATCAAGTAGGTCCTCGAGATGGCTGACCCTAGGGTCTCCCACAATTTCCTATATTAGCTTCACTTCGCTATTTCAGGGAAGTTAATTTAGGATCTTATCCATAAAAAATAAAATAAATAAATAAATAAATTGTTAGATCAAACACCAAGAAGATACGAAAATAAAGAGACAATAGATCCGCATGACACAGAGATTTAATGAGATTCACACACCAGGGTGATGTGCTACGTCCTCAGGTGAAGAAGAAGATATTTCATTCTGCAAAAGAGAGATTACACCCAAACAACGATAGAAAAACTCGCCCTGAAACCCTAGCTCAAAAATCCCGCCAAAATATAATGACTTTCTCAATAAGCAACATTACATTATATATACTCCAAGTCGCGGGTCGAACCATACCCCTGCTTCCATCATAGATCTCAGAAAATTTTCCATTCGAGTCACCACCAAAATATATCGAATCGGGTCAATCTTCAAAACGGGTTAAGAATTTGAGACAAACTTAACATAAATAAAAAAGAAGAAAGTTAATTCGGGACAACACAATATCATTTGATGACTATATGTGTTTACATGTCCATTTTGGTCGCATTTTGATAGGTGGAGAAAGCCAAGAAACACTTGGATAAATGGAACATCAAGGAAGTAACATCAGAAAACGCATGATGGAAGCTTTAAAGAGATACAACTGTGGAGGTTGAGGTGGCCTATTAATTCATCAAGCTAGCAACTATTCATCTCTAGATCACCTTATGATCAAAGACCATTACCACCAATATTTGTCACTCCAAGCTTCACTATCTCAAAGTCAGTTGAACCACACCGGTTGGACCTATGAGAAATTCTAAATTTAATTGACTTGAAGTGTTAGACTACTTTGGGCTTGTTGGAGGAACTTTCTTGATACCCGGCTAGCACTAAAAGAAATGAAATCTTCAATGATATTTTGAAAAATTCTAAACATAGGAGGATATTTGTAAACTAAAGGGCAAGTGAATTATTCTATTATTTTTTTCTACGAGCCTAGGTAGCAGGAAAGTTCCTACAACTTCGTGTGGAAAAGAAATTGACATGGAAAGTAACATCTTCTTGGTCTTTTGAGTGTGACGGAAATTGAAATCTATCCTTGACTTCTAATCCAATAGCTTGATTGGGACTGCTTGACTTGACTATTAAGACTTATTCATTAAAAGGAGAAAAACTCATATATCTCTTACTATAAGATTCCACCAATCACGGAGTGACATTTAGCAAAATTATCCCACTTGATACTGATAGCACTTTCCTAGTTAAGGAGTTATCCCTTCATTTAACTTGTATTATATTTTCATGGGTCTGGATTCTCACCAATGAAATAGAATCTCCCTTGCTTATCGCTTTGTTGGTTAAGAATGAGATTCTGCTTCATTGGTAATCTATCCATGTGGGGATGAGGACCCCATGTGTGTAGAGATTCTGGACTCTATTTTCATATAGTCCTTATTAAATTGCCTTCCTCCTTGTCCTCATGAATAAGGTAAGAAACTGTAATTTAGCTAAAGGGATAAGCAATTTTTAAAGTATGTGAAAGCCACAAATTTCTTTGGACATAAATGATGGGCTTGTTGGGCTGGGAGAATACGACAGACTTATATGTCGTGTTACACAAGGATGAATCCTCTGCATGTATGTTCATCTGAATGTACATCTCAGGTGCCAACAGGTGTCAAAGATTATATAATAAGTTCAAATGTATAGAATCCAATTAAGCTTCAATATGGTAAATATTTAGATGAGGAAGAGGATTCCGTATGACTTGACCCAATCTATGGAATGTTAGTCTCTAGTTATATGTTTTTTGAAAACCTTATATAATCAGATATTTATCAACTGAGGATATATTATCATACATGTACAAATAAGGGCATATTTTCATTTTCTGTTGTATCCTACGTGTTCCCTATCTGTATTCTCTATATGTACTCATAATGCAACACAATGTCTCTCATAAGAGAGAGACTACCAAATTTAGATTCTTGAATTGTCTTAAGATGAACATGCATTTATCCTGACTCAGGCGTAGAGATTGATTGAATCTCGTTAAATCTTGGAAATATATCCAAAACCAAGAGAATGTATGTCTTGGTATCATCAATGCTGTTCGATTCTACAAAATAACATATAGTATTACTAGTATTAGCAAGTAGGCCCTCGAGATGGCTGACCCTAGGGTCTCCCAAAATTTCCTATATGGGCTTCACTTCACTATTAGTTATAGATATATATCATACGTTCTAAGAAATGCCAAGTACAAACCATAAAAAGTGAGAAAATATAAGTATAAACGATACAATGTAACACTGGAATTGTAGAGAAACTAAAGAAGGAAGATTACAATGATATTTAATAGCTATAATCATCGCCCACCATCTAATGACATTAGTGCTTCATCAGTCAAACTATTGTATTCAACAGTGTTGTGATGAGGCAATGCTAGTTCACCAAGCAGACGTTCCCCCTCCTCGGGGTTCAGTGCAACCCAAGGCTGGGTTTGATCCCTCCTCAACCCTTGTAGCTCCATTGCCACTTCCTTCATTGTAGGCCTTTCTTCCCCTTTTAATCTTAAACATCTTTCTGCCAGTTCTAGGACTACTTGAAGTTTCTCTCTGCACCCTTCAGTCACAATCTGATTATCTAGAATTTCCCATACTTTACCTTCTTCGACTGAGGTGACAAAATGCACGGCTAGATTTGTCTGTCTACCAGACCCATCAGAATATAGTGCCTTCTTTCCAGTTAATAGCTCCACAAGTACTACCCCAAAACTATAAACATCACTTTTTTCTGTGAGTTGACTTGACCGAAGGTACTCTGGGTCCAAGTATCCCAATGTTCCCTGCACTAGTGTACTAATTTGAGTCCGGTCTAGTGGAACCAACCTTGATGCACCAAAGTCTGACACCTTTGCTGTATAGTTATCATCCAAGAGTATGTTTGCAGACTTAACATCTCTATGGATGATAGGTGGTGAAGCAGCAGAATGCAAATAAGCAAGTGCCTCCGATGTTTCCGTAGCTATCCTCAGACGATTATCCCATGAGATTAGAGAATTGCATCCCTCACCATGGATATGGTGGAATAAGGTTTTGTTTGTAACAAATTCATATACTAATATAGGAACCTCAGTCTCTAAACAACATCCCAGTAGCTTTACCACATTTCTATGGTTAATTTGGGAGAGAATAACCACCTCATTTATGAATTGCTCAATCTGATTTTCATCAACTTTTCTTGATTTCTTAATGGCAACAGTTCTATGATTAGGTAGAACTCCTTTGTATACCGTACCATAGCCTCCTCGACCAAGGATCTGGCTCTGAGCATAGTTATTACTTGCTTGCCTTAGTTCTTCTGCGGTAAAGATTTTGGCAGCTTCGTCTAGTCCTTCACATGAAGATATCTGTTGCTTTAGCAAAAAACCTCCATTTTGCCTGAAGAATTTCTGCTTGAGTTTGTTCTTCTTTCTCTTTTGAAGTGCCCAGAGCACCAATAAGATACTAATAACTAAAAATAAGAATCCCAAGCCAACACCTGCAATGAGACATTGAACTTGATAAAGACTCTAGAAGATGGGTCAAACTTAGGGTGCACATGGAGCCTAGATAATGTTCTAATTGAGACGTAGGAACAAGTAGGGATTTTTTGGGCTCCTTGCTGTCCAAATAGTAGTAACCCCTCCAGTAGTGTCATTGTGGAACCCAAATGGGTGACTAAGCGCTTTGGAAATTATACTATTGAAAAGACTGGGAAACTGGCCTTCTTCTTCAATCACATTTGTTGAGAGAGGAATTATTTTAATGCATGATATCCGGCTTGAAATTCACAACCAATGCAATGTCGTGACCTTCAAAGCAAGGAGTCCACTAAGATTGCTTTTCTTTCTAAAACCTGTGGTATCATAGTTTGTTGTCTAGGCCCTGATTTGGGTTAGTCGACCTTGGTTTTTGGTTTTGTTGTTTTTTGGATTTCCTTGGGGTTTGGGCGCTTTCCATGAGATGGCTGTAGCAGTTCTTAAACCTCCTCCTGGCTGATTCCTTCGCCTACCATTCTATTGGCCTGCATGTTAGCATAGTAGCCAAGTGACCAGGGGTGATTTTATTGCCCTAAAATTTAATTCAGTTGAACTATATTGGGTCGGCTGATGAGGAATAATAAAATTTAAGAAAAGTGTTTTCTGTCCTGAAGTGTAGGGGCTGCACTAGGGTGGGGGCCAATGGGAATGCACCCGGAATCATCCTCAGGTGGGCATTTCTAACCTTTAAGGGGGGGTCAGTCATTTCACCCGCCTATGTGCCCAATCGTAGCCCCTTCACTCCCGGACAAAAAACATTCTCCCAAATATTGGGCTGGGTTTGGCCTTTTTGGCCCTATTCAATATTCAAGTGCTCTAACCAGCCTTGCCACAACCCATGGATGGCGTGAGATGAGGTGGGGGTAGTTTTCTAATAAAAAAATAAAAAGATAAAAAAATAAAAAAGAAAGAAAGAAAGTTGCATGCTATTAGTTATAACAGGAGTATGTAAATCTTTATTTTCTTACCTACGGTGTCCTGAATCACTTGATTTGGGTTTTGAGTGGTAGGAATACATCCAGTTCCATCTTTTTTGGCATCTCCATGATAACCAAGTGGGCAAGAGCAGTTGTAACTCCCTGGCAGATTGATACAGTTGATCGAACCACAGGTATTTTCTTTTGGATCTTTACATTCATTTATATCTGCAACAAAAAAAACCTACTAGCTTAGGGCTTTCCACCATAAACACAAACAAAATGTATACTAAAAATAGTGGGGCATCATGAATCATGAGAGACTAGTATTCAGGGTTACCTTGGCATCCATCTGGAAGGTAAGGGTTTCCTTCGTAACCATGAGAACAGCTGCAGATGTACCCATGACTGTTTTTGGACTCGACGCAATAGCTGTTTTTGCCGCATCCATAAGTAGCCTGGTCTTTCTTAGCTACTTCACAAGACTTATTATCTACTGCCCAGTCCAACACAACTGGAACTTGCGAAAAACCGTATTCATCTACGTTCCTGGTAAAATCCAAGAGATCCGAAATTGAGAAGTTGTACCAATTCTTGTCAACCAGGAAAGCATAGCTGCAGGGATTGTAATCATAGACAAGGGTGTGATTTTTATAGCTGCGCAGAGTTAAGTCGTAGGAGTCGTAACCCTTTGGAATTGAGGTCTGGCAACAGCCGATACCGGTGCAGGAACCATTGATCACATCAGATTTGTTGTTGCAAGTCATACCACACTCACTCTTGAAGTTCTTGCCATTGGAATCCACGATGTAAGCTTTGGTGTCGCAACCCAGAGCCGTGAATTTATTCTCTGTGTTTGAGAACGTGAAAGTATTGCCCATCTGGTTGAAACCAAAAAATGTTGCGTCATTAAAGCTTGTATCAGTCTGTTGGCCCGACTTCGTGTAGCAATCTGTTATTACACCGAGAAATACACGCAGTTGGCCTTGAAATGAAAGTTCTTGAACTACCGTTTCGTCAAGTATGGACAGTTTTGGAGGGTTGAAGGTGGAGTTGCAGTTTACCCGAAAACTTTCATCTCTATAACAATCTTTATCTCCGAAGCCAAAGGGGTAGGGAACTGAGATGTTACCACACTTATCCTTACAATGGGGCTTCGCAATTGGAAACGTTGATGATGTTGCCACCACCGCTGGCCATGATAACAGTAAGAACAAGAAGAGGAACCGAATAAGAAACACGAGAACTTGAGGACCCATATGGCTCAATTCTTTGTTGCTTTTAATTTTCGTCTGCTTTGCTTTGCTTCCATGCTTATTTATGGTTTGGGTTCAACCAAGGAGGAGATCAATAGCATCTTCTTGATCGATCTCTGCGTGTGAAATCCGTTAAAATTTTTGTGTTGTAAACCAATAGCTTGGTTGGGATTGTGACTGCTTGACTTGACCCCTAGTCTTCTCCCCGAAGTCTTTTAGGGGCACATTTTAAAGTATGTGTCTACTTGAAATCCCTGAAATTTCGTGGCAGTAGATGATGGAATTGCTTTACAAAAAAAGCAAAATAGAAGATGGAAATGGTCGGTTGGGAGTCTTGGGATTTGGGACCGTTGGACTAATACAACACGCTTTTATATCATATGACGAAGTTAAAGCGCTGCCAGGCTGCCAGACGCAGGTGATCAGACACAGGCCTGCACGGTAATCATTTTATTTTTCTGGGAATGAATCGAGAGCTAAAGATTGGTAGAAAAATGGAAAAACACAAAAGTATCTTTTAGAGAAAATATGGCTTTTGTTTTTTTCATGTTTATCTATGGTTTGTGTTCTTTTTTTTTTTTTCTGTTGCTAAAAGTCAGTATGTGTTTTGTATTAATATGGGAGAGAAAATTATATACAATGAATGAATTTAAAACATTGAATCCCTAATCTCCTTCGGCATTACCATCAACTGAGAAGAAATTCAATCGAAAAATCTTAAAACCTGATTTTAGAGTTGAAATACTACTCCACCTTCGGCATTGCCATTAGCAAAATAGGAAATCAATCTAAAACCAGCACCATTACGAAAACCTATATCTTGGTCTTAGCTGAACATTCCATGTAATATCCTCCACTGTGAAAGAGGGGGGAGTATTCCATGTTGACAATACCTGTGCAAGTGCAGCATGTTTTGCTAGTTTATCTACAATATTATTTGCCTCTCTGTAGTAATAAGCAATTGACCATGTGATGATGTCCAGGTAAGCCTTTAAACTCCGCCATTGCTGCTGGAAGAACCATAGAATGGTGCATTTTTTTATGCAAATTACCACTGCCTGTGAATCGCATTCCACCCACAATTTCAACTAATTCTTTTCTTTTGCAATCCGCATACCCATGAAAAAAGCTTCAGACTCTGCAACAAAGTTTGTTGTAACCCCCAGGCCACTTAAAAAACTGCAGATATGATTTCCTCTGTGATCACGGAAAATACCCTCTGCTCCAGATCTACCTGGATTTCCTAGAGAGCCGCCATCAATGTTTAGCTTGATGAAACCTTCCATGGGCGGTTTCCAGACTACCTCACTGATCTTTTGTGCCCCCTTTCGATATATTCTGAGGTGCAATTGCTTGGATAACATCAGATTAGGAACTCCATTCACAGTAATAGAACTCAACGCCCTAGGTCATCAAATATTTCTTGACAACATTTTGAGCGGTACAACTCCCATTATCATGTCTACATTGATTCCTTTCCCTCCATAGATGAAAAGGAATAAATACTAATAAGGCTGACCAAGCAGGGCGTAGTCGAACAACATTGGCTTTCCTCTTCCACCATGAAAAAAGATCCTCTATTGAAGGAAAAATTCTCCATTAAACCTGAAAAAAAATACAAGACCTCTTTCCACACACTATTACTGAAATTGCAGTCAAGAAATATATGGGTTAGAGAATCCTGATTCATCATGCACAGATCACATTTTGAAGCAATTGGCTCGCCTCTTCTACATACTTGATCGATCTCTGAGTGTGAAAGTAAAGGAATTGCTTGACGACTTGTAAGCCAAATGTCGGGTTGAAACTGCTTGACTTGACCTCCAGTCTTCCCCAAATCACACACTCACAGGCTCTCCATAATAAAGATTTATGCAAGAGAACCCTGCCGGTTTGACATAGAAAACATCAAACCTGTGGGCCAACGGGAGAAGCGGTAGGAGAATCTTAAGTGCATAGTAGGGAGGGGCAGCAAGGTCTTTTTGAGCCCACACTAGTCTGAGCATTTCCTTGCTAGCTTGGTAGGATTCTTTTTCCTATGATTTATTTATTTATAGGGTAACTTACTTGGACAACCCCTATACTATGGCTAGATTACTTGAGATACCAAAAGTTTGAAACTATTACTCGAAACCCCATGAAATTTGACGGTGTTAGTCTGTTGGTAGTGGTTGAATGAAAATACCATTTTACCCTTATGAGTTATTCAACTGAAACATGTAAAATTAAAATGATCAACTTACCGTTCAAGTACTCTCAAAAGTACAGTGGCCTTAACTCTCAAAAGTGCAGTGGCCTTACTCTTGGCCTAGACGCTCTCAGTTTGTGCAACATCCATAAACCCATCCAAAATTCCCAAACCTATCTCTTTAACTTTCAACACAATCCTCTCCTCCACTATGAACCAAATTTATCACTCTGAACTTAATGTCTCGGACTTTATGGAAAATGGAAGAAGTCTTAATTCCATTAGTCAATATACATGTTCTTATAGTCTCAGGCTTCGGCTCCACAACCCCTTTCATCTCCCTATTTACAGGCCCAGCCCCAGCCCCAGCCCCAGCCCCATCGCCATTGGTCCCTTCCCCCTCTTCCTTCCCCTTCTGTCTCAAATTCTTAAAACCCAAAAGAATACCATGAAAGCTCTCAATTTATCTCAGCGAAACAGACCCACTCTTTCCCCCGTTTGAAACCTCTAATTCTGATTTTCTACATGATTTGTGTGAAATTGATACTTCAATATGTCTAAACAAAAGTCTTTGCCGTACAACCCTTATGAGTTCATTAGATACTGTGGAGGGATTAATGGGCTCAATAAGTTGAATTTCAATAAGAAATTGTTGTCCAGTCTTTTGTCATACTTTTTGGTGGATTTGGCAATTATAATATTTGGATTTGTCATATAATTTCGTTAACTGAAATACCCCATTTTAATGGGTTGTTGGAATTAGAGGCATGCATTTGAGTTTCAACTCGTTCAATGGTTTTGTTCCTATTCAACTTGGGAAAGCAAATGCTTTTGAAAAAATTGGAGCTCGCGTCCAATCTTTTTTTGCTAAGAGTCAGCAAGTATATTGTATTGATATAGGAGAGAGAATGAATTTATAATGAAGGATTGTAAGCCAGTGGACCCCTAATCCACCTTTGGCATTGCCATCAGTAGAGAAGAAGTTCAAACTGGAAAAAAGAAAAACTGTATTCCTGATTTTAGAGTTTAAATACTATTCCACCTTCGGCATTGCCATTACCAGAACAGTAAGTCAATCTAAAATCAGCTTTGATTTGAAAACATGCATCTCAGCCTAAGATGTGAATCCCATGTTATATCATCCACTGTGAAGGTGGGGGCAGAGTTCCATGTAGAAGCAGTTTGCACCAAAGCAGCCTGTTTTGCGAGCTTGTCAGCTACATTATTTACTTCCCTAAAACAATGAGTTACTAACCATGTAGTGGTGTCCAGGTAAGCCTTGTAACTCCACCAAAGTTGCTGGAAAAACCATGGAATGGTGCTATTTTTGATACAGGTTACAACCGCCTGTGAATCACACTCCACCCATAAGTTCACCCAATTTCGAGCTTTTGCAAGCTAATTCCCATAAAAAGAGCTTCAAACTCTGCAATAAAATTTTTTGTTACTCTTAGACCACCTTCGAAACTTAGGATATGATTTTCAATATGGTCGCGGAAGACACCACCTGCACCTGATTGTCCTGGGTTTGCCAAAGAGCAGCCATCAATATTTAATATGAATCCTACCCTAGGCGGTTTCCAAAATACTTCACTGATTTTTTGTGCCTTCTTTGGAACTATTCTGAGATGTAACTGCCTGGATAAAATCAATTCTTGAACTCCATTTAACGGGGTGGAAGCCAGAGCTGAAAAGTCTACTAGATCATCAAATATTCTTTTACAACAATTTTGGCAATGCAGCTTCCATTATCATGCCTTTGCAGGTTCCTTTCTCTCCAAAGATTAAAAGGAATGATGATAAGTAAAGCTGACCAAGCAATGCATAGCACATGGTTAGTTTTCCTTGATCTCACTACTAATCAGTTTTCTGGATATATCTCGTTGTCACCAAGATGGTGAAGTGAGAAGTTATATCCTTTTATGATTGCCCATAATCGTATTCCCAAAAATTATAAATCAGGTTAAAATATGATTTTTTTTTTTTTAATAATTTGAAAGTTATTTATCATTATTCCATTTGAGACTTTTTTTTTTTATTGGAAAAGAAGTATTATTCGTTTAGCTCCCTGTGAGCATTTGAGACATGTTATTATCCGTGTGAAATTTAATTTACCTTCAATGATAATATGTTATACTAAAAAGGCAAAAAAATAAAATTACAAAATTTTCACCAACTTTAGTTACAACAAGAATTTTTTCATTGTAAATATTTAAACCGTAGCCAATGTAGATTTAAAATTAAAAATCTATTGGGAGATTGGTCTTTTCATCCTCTTATAAATCCCACTGTGTTTCAAAAAAAAAAAAAAAAAATGCTCCAAGACACATTTTTCTTACCTTATAGTCTACTATAAAGTCTCTGCATTTGCAACAAACGTTGTATCTACTTATCATCACTCTAGACAAGGAAGAATATATGATTTAGACAAATTAATTTAACATCTACTTATCGTCACTCTTGACAAGGAAGAATATATGATTTAGACATATTAATTTAACAAAGCAAAGCTATACAGACTAAATCAACATTATACACCAAAGTTGGCACCCCACCAAATACAATCTTTTTTTTGCTAAAGATCCGAAAATGAATATTATTAGAAATAATAAGGAGAACAAAGAACTATTGGCTTGCTATTCCACCTTCGGCATAGCCATCAACAGAGACAACAAGACAACCAAGAGAAAATTACATAAATCTCTACCTGGGTCTTTGTTGGAAGTCCCAGTTTAAATCATAAGCTATAAAATGAGGAGATTCAGTCCAAGAAGTTGTGGTTCTTATAGCTGCCGCATGCTTTGGAAGTTTATCCGCCACCATGTTTTTTTTTTTTTGCTCAAGAAATTATTTCATTAAAAAAGAGGATTCCAAAGCAATACAAAATAAAAGAAAATACACCAGAAGCATTTTCTAGTCTCCCACCTTCGGCATTGCCATCAGCAGGAGAAAGAAAAGCACGTTAAAACCGATAGTGAGGTCTACCCTCAGCGTCCCTGGCCAGGGAATCTAAAATATGAGTGGGTAAGCCCACATCTTCATCTGAGCTCCCTGTCTTAGCCGCATCTCTAGCCAGAAAATCTGCGATGGCATTCCCTTCTCTATAATTTTGTGAGAGATCTTCCAAGAGATGCTATTCAGGTATGGCTGGAGGAACAACCAATGCTGAAGAGCAAACCAGGGAATCATATGATGCTGGATCGCATAAACTACCAAACTGGAATCAGATTCCACCCACAGCTGCTTGATGTTCATTTCTTTGGCGCTCATTAGCCCCTCCATGAGACCCTCCACTTCAGCTGGGAAGACTCCTGTGATGCCCATGAATAGTTTGTAGGTCTTTAAGACCCTGCCCAGATGATCCCAAAATATTCCACTTGCATCAGAGCGACCCAGATTCCCCAGGGAACTTCCGTCAAAATTTAGTTTCACCTAATTGACTTGGGGTTTGCACCAAAAGACCTCCAATGCATTTCTCTGAACCGCCTTCTGAGTAGGGATACCCAAGCGCCTACAACACATTAGATCTGCAGCGGATTTGATCTCACCAATGACTTTGGGTTTATTTAGTCTGATATCCTCAATCACCATATTCAGAACATATCTACCAAGGCGAGCTTTACCCCCAAATATCCTCTTATTCCTTTCCCTCTATAAGTGATCCAGAGTTATTGCAAATGCCATGTTCCATGCCTCCCTACAGCATACTGATTTAAATTTCCTCTTCCACCACTGAGCCAGATCAAGCAATGACCCCTGGGGAGTCCATCTAACATTGAAGCACTTGCAAAGACGGCTCCATATCTCCACCGAGAAAGGGCAGTCTTTAAAAATATGCCCTATTGATTCCTCATCAGTGCAGCATAAAATACACCTCGAAGCTATTGGCACAATTTTTTTTTCAATGCATCATCCGTTGGAAGCTTCTCGTGTAGCACCCTCCACGCTAATAATGAAGCTCTAGGTTGCTGCCTTTTGCACCAAACCAAGGACGCCCAAGGAGCAGCAGGCTTTTGTTCTTAGGTCTTCCCACACTGATTTGTAATTGAAGTTCCCATTTGCATTAAACTCCAAACACATCTATCTCGGCAATCATATTCAGGAATGGGGATCTTCAAAATGGCTTCAATCATGTTGTTTAGCCCAGAGTGAGAGGCTGGGATTCTCCACTTATAATTTTCAATGAACTGATTGACCTTTCCTTGAAAAGCTTGGGTATCTATTTCCTCCATGCCCACTCTATCAGCCAAGGCCGTCTGACCAACCAAGATATCATTCCAAAAGCTAATATCATGGCCATCGCCCCACCACCCATCTCTCCTTTGCAGAGATATAATCCCATAATTTTCTTATTTCAGGCCATATATAGGAATTTTTGTATCCTTTATTAAGCTTGCCATCTTTGCTGATGAATCTCGCTCTCAGAAATCTGTTAGCCATCAAGTCTTCGTGCTTTATTCTCCAAGCAGTTTTACTAAGCATAGTCATAGTGATCTCTCTCAATCTGCGTAGATCCAGCCCTCCCTCTTCCTTGGGCTTGTAGCACTGATCCCAATTGACTACAGTTTTTTTTGTAGAATCCACCTCACCTGTCCAGACAAAATTGCGCATCCACTATTCTAACATCGAGATGAGAGACCCTGGCCACCAGTATATAGCAAAACTATGGGTGGGCATATTTAGAATAACTGAATTCACCAATTCGACTCTACCTGCTAGAGAAAGAACTTTCCCCTTCCACCCCGTCAAGCGGTCTTTCACCCTGTCCATGATAGGAAGCATATTCTCCTTTTTCACTCTGCCCTTGAAAATTTTCACCCAAAGATATCTCGTGGGGAATGAGAAAAGGGGTATACCCATCTCATCTGCAATGGCATGTTTCCTCTGTGGCGATATGGGACCAATAAAAAGCTTGCTTTTCTCTAAATTTATCACCTGACCAAAGAATGCCTGATACCGATGGAGGAAGCTCTTCAGATGTCTAACATACCTGATTGAAGCATTAGCAAAGATGATAATGTGATCCGCGAAGAGGCTATGGGCTGGGGTAGACGCTCCATGAGGCCCCTTAATCGGGAGGACCTTCTTCTCAATTACAAGCTGATTGAGCCCTCGACATAGAACTTCCTCTGCCACTATGAACAACATGGCCCATAGGGGGTCTCCTTGCCTCAAGCCCCTCTCCACCCCAAAGTATCCAATCGGCCCTCCATTCAAGAGGAAGAGAGCCTAGTCGAACCTAGCATTTGGTGAATCTAAGTAACCCATCTCTCGGAGAAACCGAAATTCCTTAAAACCTAAAAGAGAAATCTCCAAGAAATCGTGTCAAATGCCTTCTGCATGTCAATCTTCAGGCCCATTCCTCCCCCTCTGGTTGCAGAGAACATCATGTTAGTCAGCTTAGAAGTGAGAATAATGTTGGAGTGGATGATCTTCCCTTTCTGGAAAGCCCCCTGCTTCTCTAAGATGAGTCTTGGCAAAAATGTAGACAGTCTAATAGCCAATATTTTAGAAATAACTTTGCAAAAGAAATTCCCCAAGCATAGCGGTCTAAACTTGTCAAGGGAAATAACACCCTCTAACTTGGGAATTAAAACAATGAAATTACTATTCAGACCTGGTGGCATAAAACTTTGACTGAAGAAGTTTCGAACTCCATTACAGACATCTTCTGAGATAATATCCCAACAGACTCTGTAGAACATACCTGGGAATCTGTCCGGGCCTGGGAAGCTCTCAGGATCGAGATCTCAAACCGCAGCTCTGATCTCCACATTAGACGGCATCATGTTTAGCTTCCATCTATCATGATCGGTCAACACCTCTGGGACACAGTCAAGCATCTCCAAATGGTCCAAAGTGGGAGAATGCTTGTGAAAGTTTTCGTAGAAGCCACTAACATACTCTTCCAAGTGGTCCTTCCCAGTAATCAGAATCCCATCTCCATTTTTTAAAGACTGAATGGTATTTTTTTTCTTTGCACCTTCATTGAACACATGGAAAAATTTGGAGCACTGGTCTCCCTCTAACCTTCAACGAACTCATGACTTCTCAACCCAGAGCTTATCATAATTCTCCATAGCTTTCAGGTATTTGGTTTTAGCATCAGCTTCACGTGCAAAAATAAGGTCATCCATGCCATTCAACTCGGCTTCCTACTGCACATCTTCCAGCGCCATCCTAGCCTCCTCCATTTTCAAGTTGATGTTAGGATAATTCTCCTTAGCCCACATTTTAACCGCAGCTTTCAAATTTTTTAATTTTTGGCTGGACACAAATAAGGCTGGACCTCTAATCCATTGGTCCCAAGAATCCTTCACCATGTTCAAAAATGCGCCATGCTCTATCCAGAAACTTTGGAAGCGAAAGGGACAATTAGTTGGGCAATCCGATGACTCTGAAATTACCAACAAGGGGGAATGGTCTGATGCCATATGGGGAAGAACTCTTTGGTGGCAGTCTTGGAAGTCCGTGAACCAAGAATCTGAACAAAAGCTTCTATCCAACACTGCAACCACGTTGCCTCTTCTTCTATTGTTCGACCAAGTGAACTTACTGCCTTGGGAAGGGATCTGGATCAGCAAGCACCCATCTACCATTGCCCCAAAATCAGCAGCTGATCCCATGTTAAAAGCTCCAGGCCCTCTTTTTTCATGAGATTGGAGAATAGCATTAAAGTCTCCAAGCACTGCCCAAGGAGGACCCTGACTAGGTTTGGAAGCCGCCAGGTTCACCCAAAGCTCTCTTCTATCCGCCACCATGTTTATCTCTCAATAGCAGTGAGATATTCTCCATTCTATCCTGTCCAAGTACTGCTTGAAGTGCCAGCGAAACACAAAGGGATCACTTGATTCCTTATTCCAGTGACAACTGCTATCAAGTTACTCTCAATCCATAAATTGTTTAAACCATTGGTGATAGCCATTTGGATTCCTTTAAAAAATGCTGAGAATTCTGCCATGTAGTTTGTCCCAACACCCTCAGCAAAGCAGCCAAGAGAGGATCCCACATCATTTCTTAGAATACCACCCGCACCTCATCAGCATCCTGGGTTACTAAGAGAACATCCATCAATGTTTAGCTTGTAGTAACCTAGAAGATGAAAAGTCCAAAAATTCTCTAAAATTGTTGTTGTAGGGGGTTTCGAAATCATCACCATCAATTTTTTGGAAAGAAGTAGATTTGCAATAGAATTAACTTGTGTAGCATTTGTAGAGGAGAAATCTTGGAGATCTCTATGAATTGTTGCCACCACAGAGGATGAAAGCTAAAGTTTATGATCGGATAGTCCTCTATTTCTCTCCAACCATATTTTTTTCGCTAGAAGATCAATGAATTTTATTAAGAAGAAAGAAAAAAGAATAAAATGGATTACATTAGAACACAAATAAAAATGGAGGGAGCCTCCTCCTTCGGCATTGCCTTCAGCAGAGGCTCACAACCACTATCTGCAGAATCTGAAAATGAGGCCATCCAGCTTCATCAATATTAAACTCATTGGTGATTGACGCAGGCAGCGACGATCTCTGACCAGTTCTACCAGCCTTGGCAGCATCTTTAGCGAGAAAATCCACTATGGGGTTGGCTTCTCTAAAATAGTGGGTGACCTTCCACTCAATCGAGTTAACATAGGCGAGAAGGTTTGTCCATTCCTAAAGAACAAACCAAGGAATAAGCCTGTGGTGTAGCATTGAAATTACAGCACCCGAATCGGACTCGATCCAGAGATGGTTGACACCCATATCACGAGTGAAAGCTAGGCCTTTAATGACACTCCAAAATTCAGCTACACAGTTGGTGGTGTTGCCCAAAAAAATGTTGCAAGAGAGGAGGCATTTCCCAGTGTGGTCTCTGAAAATTCCTCCTCCACCTGCACATCCAGGGTTTCCTAAAGAGCACCCATCAACATTCAGCTTGATCCATGGCTGTGGAGTCTTACACCAAAGGACTTCCAAAATCTCATATCGAGGGGGAGGAGCAAAGGTCAGCTGAAGTCGCCTACTGATAACAATGTCGCTAGGTGATTTGGGCAAAATCTTCATCCCATTGTAGATAAAAGCCAAGTCCTTAGCAATAGTAGCACACACGAAAGAAGAAGGTCGAGATTTATTATCATACCTTCTGAGGTTTCTCTCCCTCTAAATAGCATCCATAGAGACCGCCAGCCCAATCACCCAAGGATCTTTTAGAGACCATCCTTTGGCCTTGGTCCTCCACCATTTGATAACCTCATCAACAGAAGGCATAATTATCCAATCCAGGTTGAACAGTACAGCCACGTAGGACCAAATAACATGAGAAAAATTGCAATCCAAAAAAAGATGGGAAAATGAGTCCTCATGCACTCCACAGAGATCGCATCTAGATGAGAGGCTAATCCCTTTAGCTTTGACTTTATCATCAGTTGGAAGCTTGCCATGAGCCCAGCGCCAAACCAAGGTGGACAGTCTAGGGGGCAAAGAATTATTACAAGCAATAGAAGCCTAAGGAACAGCCGGCAAGGTGGACCTTATTCCTTGCCAAGCAGATTTTACTGAAAATTTTCCCATAGGGTTCAGCTTCCACATGCATTTATCAACACTGGGAACAGATGGAAGAGGCAAAGCTCTAATAGACTCAAATGTCTCCTTTAATAGGTTCAAATCCACTGGAGGCAGATTCCAATTACCATTGACAATGAATTCAGCCATTGAAGGAGAGAAATTACTGAAGAAGTCCTCACCAAGGCCTGAAGAGATACATATTCATTTAGGACCCATCCAATTGTGCCTCCAGAAATCAATTTTGCTGCCATCCCCAACAATCCATCTTTCATTTTCAGTCACAAAACTCCATATTTTCTTGACACCAGGCCTAATAGAGGAACTTTTGAAGCCTTTCTTGAGCTGCACGTGTCTTGAGCTGCACGTGACCAGCTAAGAATCTGGCTCTGAGAAGCCTACTGAAATCGGACTCATCATGCTTCACCTTCCAAGTTAATATAGCTAGTAGAGCTTTGTTCACATCTCTAAGCCTCCTTGTACCAAGGCCCCCCTCCTTTTTAGGCTTGCAGACTGAATCCCATCTCACAGTAACAGCCTTTGAAGAGCCGATCTCCCCCGTCCAGATGAAGTTCCTCATCCATTGTTCTAGGCATTTCATTAGAGATGATGGCCATCAATAAACAGAGAAATTATGGAGGGGCATCCCAGATATTACTGAGCAGACCAGCTCTACTCTTCCTACCGAAGAGAGGAGCTTTCCCTTCCAATCTCTCCAACCATATGTTATAAGGAACAATGATCAATGAGGGAGCCACACCTTATAACAATGGACCGTTCTTGCCTTTCTCTTCCATCAGGAGAATAATTCTTCAAATGACGGGAAGCTGCTCCATCTTTGAAAGAAGAAGTCTAAGAAAACTTCCCAAATGCTAACTGCATAGTCACACTCCAGGAAAAAACGATGAAGGGTTTCCTCATTCTTGCAATATAGACTACACCTCAACACCAGAGAGATTGATTTTGTTGCAATTATGTCATTTGTTGGTAAAATTTTGTGAATTAGCCTCCACCCAAATAAAGAGAAATATGGAAGAAGACCCTTGATCCAAACCATGTGATGCCAACTAACCTCTAGATTCTTCTCATGCATGCTTTCCCAGGCTAAAGCAACGGAGAATTGACCCAATTTTTTCAAAATCCATATACTTCTATCAGATGTTGCAACTGATGGAAGAGGATGAATTCAATACGAGCACAAATTTCTTGCAAAAAAAGGAGAGTCTACAGTTGGCAAGTTCCATTGCCCATTCATTATAAGATCTGAAATCTTAGCAGTTAAAGAAGGGGAAATACTGTGAACCCCAGATATCTCCTTATATAAGCTTTGATTACTAAGCCATTGATTGTACTAGAAATTTATGAACATCCCATCTTCCACAATCCATCTTTTGGAGCGGAAAACAAAATCACATACTTTATGGAGGCCTAGCATAATCGCAAATCTTACACTTCTTTTGAGAGAACCATCAGCAGCCACAAGTGTACCACGGAGGAAAGAGGCCAAAATTGATTTTGCAGGTTCTATGCACCAGCCCAATTTCGCTAGCATGGCCAAACTGACTTCTTTGAGGCATCGAATGCCCAGACCACCTTCTCTCTTGGGTTTACATAGCATACTCCATTTCATTGTCACCATCTTGTGTGAATTGGCATTACCACTCCAAATAAAATTTTGAACCAACTTTTCCATTTGCTGAACAGAAGAGGTAGGCCATAAGTAAACAAAAAAATTATGTAATGGAATGGTATTGACCATTGTTTCGATGAACTCAACCTGACTGCCATCAACAAGAGTATCCCTTTCCAGCCTGCAAGTCTAGCTTTTATTTTTTGCTAAAGATTAGCAAATGAATATAATGAAAAATAAATAAATAAGAGAATACAAGAGAATACTCCTCAAGTCTTTGCTCCACCTTCGGCATGGCCATTAGCGGAGAAAAAACTCAAAGCAAAAGAAGAAAATTACAAAAATTGGAACCTTGGTCTTTGCAGACAGTCCCACTCAAGATCAAAGATTATGAAGTTATGCACACTATCCCAAAATAATGTAGTAAGAATTGCAGAGGCATGTTTCGCTAACTTGTCCGCGACTATGTTCGTCTCTCTATAGCAATGAGATATCTCCCAGAAAGTGTTGTTCAAATATCTTTTGTAAAATAGCCATGCTTGCTTTTATCTTGTCCATCAATGGAAGAATAACCTCCTTATTAACTCAACCTTTACAAAGCTCCACCCCAAGGAACTGAGTAGGAAATTTGCATTCAGGGATCTTTTTTATGCTTTTGGTATGCTGTGTCGTTTTCACGATTGGAATCCATTTTGATGAGATTCTACATTTCATGTTAAAGATAATCACTTATCAATTTACCTTAATAAATTAATTAATTCTTACGTTGTCATCTAATGGAACACATAATAGACCACACTACAGATCAGGCTTATTTCTATACAGAGCATCCATTATTCATCAAAGATACAAAATAGGCAGAAAAGAGAAGCCTACTTATAATTTCTGCTGAGTTTGTTTTCTCAATAGGTTTTGCTCCCTTAGGTAAAGAAGGGTGGACTTCAATCTCTAGGCAGATGCCTTATAAAAAGCTTCCTATCCTGTTTTTACTTTCTTTTTCAGTGGTGTCGATTTGCTTTGTAATGCTGACTGATGTTGTGATCTCCCACCCCCCAACCCCCAACACCACCC
>NC_056561.1:10584886-10614105 GCF_013358625.1 Macadamia integrifolia
CCCCCCCCCCCCCCCCCAAAAAAAAAAAAGACTAGAATTTGGGGTTCCTACTCTAAGGCTGTGAACAAGTGAGGCAACAATGGGTTTACCATTGTGTGTGGGAGCCAGAACTCTATTAACTAATTGAGATCTATATGCTTTTCTGCAAAAAAACATATGCCTACAAGAATTTTTTGCACAATTTTCTTTTAATTCTCAGTTTACATATTTATGTCTCTTTGTAAATACATATAAAGGTATTTAATTTATGCATACAATCTTATGATAATTGCAGTTGATGGATTATTGAATGATATGCTGAAATGATTATCTATTCTATCATTCTATGTATATATATCTCATCCCACATGGGTAGGGTTGATCCTAGTTATCAATTCGGTCGAATAATTCACGAATTATTTGGCCGAATCGAATTTTTCCGAATTTAATCAAAAATTCTGACCGAATCCGAATTAAAACTAAAATTCGGTAAAATTCGTGATATTTTCAAAAGTGAATATAAAACGCGAATAATTCGGATCGAACAGGATTAAACCAAATTATTCGGTCCACTTAAACAGTATTTAAAAAAAAAAAAACCAAAAAAAAAAAAAACCCAATAAGTTTTTTTGACCGCTTTTTTGACCGAATCCTTAAATTAATCAATCGAATTATTCCGAATAATTCTCCGTGCGAATAATTCCCGAATCCGAATTTTCTAAATATGGGGTTGATATCCTTCAACTAATTATTCACCTTCCCTTAAAATCAAAAGTGCCTTAAAAAAACACTGATACAGGTGACTGATATTATGAAAACTTACACAACTACAGTTTTGTGAAATATTCAGCAATGATGCATGTGGTGATTATATATAAAATTAAAAAGGAAACAAACCCAAAGGAGAGTGATAAGAAATAGCTATAAAAGATAAACCACCTAGTGTAGTATTGACAATTTTTTAAGTGCATGAGGAAAAAAAAAAAAAAAAAAAAGGACTGAAGTCAGTGAGCTGTGAATTGTTCCAAACCATACAAAACCATAGAGGCACAAATGCCAGCATTATCCAAATATAGTCAATCCAAGGGGGGCGTCGAGTTGGCAAGGAATCTTCGCCTTAGGAAGTGTGGTTCTGAGTTTGACTTCTCTTTCCTCCTTAGGGCTACTCACTGGGGGTGTTCAATGCTCTTCATTGCTTTAGTGAAAATTGAATAGTTCTCATTCAACTCTGGTATGACCTGATTCATGCGGTTGTGGGGTTAATATGAACCCGTGAAAATAGTCAGGCCGAAGACTAGGATGCTCGTCGTTTGCAAAAAATAAGAAAAAAATTCCAAATATAGTTAATAGATTGTGTCCTGCAAGAGAAGGGATACAAAGCATATACTTTGATGCCCCCTAAGTGGAATGCCTTCCTGTTTATCCCCACCACATAACACCAATCCAACATACAATGTTATACAAATTTCACTATTTTCACCAAGCAGTTCTTATAATTGCAGCCTCTTGGCCCTCTCCCCTCTAATGTGTCATCTAACAAGGGAAAGAAGCATCATTTCCATGACCCCTGCAGGGCTCTAATTAGTCTCTCAATGGACTCCATAAACACTCTTCCAGGATTACGTTCTAGGAAGCGAAAAACAAAAAAAAGCACCAAACTAACAAAAACAAGTAAAGATGAAAATGCAGGATGAAACAGAGGAGAGAATCCAAAGCAGGCCACTACGAACTATATACAACTACCACCACTATCAATACAAACCAGCAATGGGAGCTATGTTGATTTCATTATTCCTCCAAAATTATGAGCTATACTGATGTGATTAGCGGCTGAAAATCTTTGAAACCAAAATTAATAGTTTTAGTCTCCTTTTGTTTTAGTGAATGTTTGAATCATATGGTAAAAGCAAACTTGATTGGCTTCTTTTGTATGATTTGATACTTGATACTCAGCCACTTTGTAAGTTTTTTGGTTTTTTGTTTTCCCTCTGCTTTGGAATGAGATGTATAGTATCCGATTAACTATAGTCCCTGGCATAGTTCTAAAATTTGGACCAGATTGGTCAGTATCGGCTAGATTGAATTAGTATCAATTTTGACTGATATTCAATCTTGACAGATTTAATCTCGATACACAGGAAAGGTCAACGGTAAAAATGTATAAAAAATTGATTTTTATTAAAATGTAGAGGTCAATCTGTCTGATACAGTTTGATCCAAATCGATATTGAATTAGTATCTACCCTTACCGATCTAAGATCAATCCCAAGTTTTAGAACCTTGGTCCCTCGTGACTCATGAGACGTCGCTTGCATTTCATGAGAACACTATTAACTACTCCAAAAGTTTAGCTGGAATCGTCAAAGTGACCGTCTGTTTTGGTTGAAACTACAAAAACAGTGGAAGCCTTATCTCCTAATCACCTCAATAAGGTTGTCAAAAATCAGATCAACCCAATTGAATGAGGTATAAACTTGATGGCAAACAATGGGACCCTTCGATAATCTATGGTTTACACACAGTTGAGTTTAATATCTAGATTACTTAGTTGAAATTGAGTTACTATTGGTTGTCCAAGTGTATTAATAATGAAAATAAGGACAAGAATGGTACAAAGTAGGGGCTGAAACAAGCCGGGTTGGGCTGCGTTTCTTAAAACCTCAGCCCAACCTAGGTCTCCAAACTTAGGCAATCCAACCCTGTTGGGTTCATGTCTAGGTCAACCCCTGCGGGGTCAGGCCATCCTGGGGGTCCTAATTGACCCTAATTAGGTTAGGTTGGGCCAGGTTAGTAATAATTGGCCTTGATTTTTGTCAGTGTTGGGCTAATCCTGATTGACCCTATTTTGCAATCAAGGCCAAGGTCTCTTTGAAGAAGTATATCAAATATTAGAAGTAATTACGAAATTTTGTAATTGATGAAGTTAGAAACTTCCATGTAAATTGGGTATAAGAATCAATGACCCAGGTTTCATTATTCTAATAAAATGATAGAATTACAACCCTAATTATAATATATAAATCATAGTTAAACTCAAGGCCAGGTTGGGCTAGGTTGAGATGGGCCTAGGCCTCAATTTAGGCTTGGCCCGTCCCAACCCTAACTCACACTCAAGTTTAGAAATCTTAGCCTAGGCCTGTTCTTGCTCTGGGCGGGTTGGGCTATCAGGACTAAACTTACACCCCTAGTACAAAGGGTTTGTCTAGAAATTCCTATACTACAACTATTATAAAATTAGCATGACTAGGACACCTTTCCACATTCGACATTGCCATTAGCAAAGAACAACAAAAAATCAATCAAATCTGTACAGAAGTCCATCTGAGGCCTCCCATCTTATATCTTCTAAAATATATGCCCAAGGTTTGCATCATTGAAGCCTTTTTAGCTAAAGACTCAGTCACTTTATTTACTTCCCTGTAACAAACAAAATCCTCCAAGAGATACTATCAAGGAAAGAGCAATAATTCCGCCATTGGTGTTGAAACCTCTATCCAAATGGTTAACTATACCATTGCATCTTGATCGCCGGTCCGTTATTACTTATGGTAGCTAGCCAAGAGAAATTTGGATGACTAGTTCCCTTGTTACAAGAAGAATTCAGATCAGATGCCAAATTTCACACCAAGAGGTAGCTCAGTTGGCAAAGGCCAGAGTTCAAATTCTCCTTAGGGCCTAAAAAGGAAAAAGAAAAAAATGCCCAAATTATTACATGGGTTGTGCTAAGAGCTCAAGTATAACTTTTGATTTTTAAGGCCCAAACCCATTTGTGTAACTCATATCCATCAGCCCAAGTCTATGAATGACAACCAAACCCATAAATCAGAAACCAATGGGGTGACCCATAATCAAATATAAGGGATAATTCTTGCCTCTATCTTAAAGGTAAAGGTAAAGAGCCAAGCTATAATTTCTGAACCACATGAAACATGAATAAGATAACTATATGCTCTCTTCAGATAAGGGTAGGGATAAAGCTGAAAAAGACTCTCCCAATGACAGACTCTAGATTATAAAAAAAATACATAAGTAAAGAAAGGGAAATTTACAACACCCCCTAGAGAATGCCACTATTATAAGAACACTCTCTCTGATTCATCAAAATACACTCAGATCTCCTACCGTCAATCACTATTAAAAGAAGAATTAAAATGATCATTATACCCTCTTCACCCCTATACTCTCTCTTCTAGTTTCCAAACCACAACGAAGCAAAGAGACTTTCACAGACTGCCCCCGCCATCGCCGGATAACCTCCTCCATTCCTCTTACCATTCCCAACGTAATTCAAAGTCTCCCCCACTACCCCAGCACTTGTAGGAAATGCTTGGTAGCCAGATGGAAACTAACAATGCCCATGGCATCTCCGCTACTCCGGTGGTGGATAGTGTACCAAGTCCAACCTGGTCCTACCCCGAAGTTAATTGGTTCCAAAGCCGCCGCATTAGTATTATTGTACAGACCATTCTGCTGTGCCTCATGTGCCGGTGGCTCCACCACCTGGGGTGGACATGATTCCCCAACCACCCCTGCTTTTACTAAGAAATCTTCCAATGTCATCTCCCCAAAGGTGGGCTGGCGATGGGTTGTTGTAGTTGTAGTTGTAGTTGTAGTTGTAGTTGTAGCCGCAGTTGTATGACTTCCTCCTCCATTGTTGGGCTCTTCATCTTGGGTTCTCCGGATTTCCGCCCACACTTCCTCTACGGTCTTCCTAGAAAGAGGTCCAGGAAAAGACTCAGCAAAGTGTTTGGAAATGTATATTAACTGTAAGATATATGAAGAATGATTTCAAGAAGAAGAAAGGCATTCCTCGCGGGCCTAGATCCATTGGTCATATATCTTACGGTACCCATTGGTCAGTGTGATTATTTCTTTTAACTCAATTCAAATCCAACGAAACCTAGAAGGGAATCACCAATGGAAGAAACATGAACAGAAGAATTACAAGAAGATGGGAAGGGAAAAAGAAATGAATTTTCCCAATTCTTCAGCTTCTGGTCAACGATGTCGCTGTCGCTGTCGCCGTGATCTCCGATACTCTAAATGATCATCGGTTGTCCAAATCTATTTGAGGATGAGACTTATTACATGGGCATTTTAGGTACTTCACATTGAGGAAGGAAATTTTTGTATTTAAAATAAAATATAGTAGCTCTCATTACTATATAAAATATATTCCTTAATCGTGACTGATGATAATGGGGTCTGAGTCTAATTTGGTGAAATAGAGAATGTGTTTTTATAATAATGGCATTCTTTAGACGGTGGAGTTATAAATTTCTCTAAAAAAATATATTAAAAGGCAACTACATTTAATAGTGTGGTCCATAATTTCGAAAAAGACATTAATCATTGTCATAATTGTCCTTATGCATATGACATATATCTGCAAAAATTATATTTATAAGCTCTACATGCATTTAATGCATTATGATAGTAGGATACAATACATCCAATTCATGTCAGTTTCAAAGCATAATTATTTCATGATCTTGAGCCTCTGTCGTTATAATTTGCTATATATTACCCTTACCCAATAATTTGGACATGTTATCGGGTGATGGTGGTGGTGTCTATATCAATACAAATGGAACCCTATATTCTGAATATTTGATTTTAGGGGAAGAATTCTCTATCTTGGAGTGTGGCTTTTGAATCAGCACAAGGATCAATGAGAGCGTATATGAAAATATCGGTAGGATGGACAATTTCGTTGAGTTATGTTGTTATTGTTGAACATTTTCGGCTTTTATCGGAGGTGGGACAGTTATTTCACCCCTTTGTATGTCTGGATGCAGCAGGCACATTCCTGGACGACTCCTTTTTTTTTCCTATATATTACCACAAGCCAAATTGTATTCATTATCTAATAGACAGCATGAGCCTGGCCCTACTGGATATCCTTATCCTAGATGTTTGGGATGGTTGATCTAAACCCAAATCCAATTGGGTCACAACTGAATGATTGGGCTTGTATAAATATTTTACATCCAATCATATAAACTCATTTTGGTTGCAACGGAAATTAAAGGGAAAAGAAGTGAAGCACTGAAATTTTATCAAATCCAAAAAGAAGAAATTTTTGTATTCATTACCAAACATGATGGTAGAAATTACTTAAATTTTATTTTTCAAAGCCAAGGGTTTGGGATGCAAAGTAAAATAAGATTTTTAAGAGAAAGAAGCATTCTATTCTCCAAAATTTATTAGCCAAATATGGAATGATTTGAAATTAGTGATAAAATCATGTAGGGGTAATGCTTATTTATTTATTTATTTATTTTTTATGCTGGAAGATCTCACTTCCTTTCCCTTTGATTTTCCTTCCAACCAAACAGATCCATAAAACTGATGATTAAAATTTAATTATAATATATGATTACCTTTTTGGCTTTAGGCATTGAAAGGAAATTTGTAAATAAGGATTTTACTTTTGTGTAATCCAATTAATTATATTGAGTCTCTTATCTTATCGGATTTATTTATCTTCACACAATTGGAGGTAATCTTCTTTGTCTTGTAAAATAATAAAAATAATAATATTATCAGTGTTCATAAATAACCTTTGCTTTATTTGTATTATATAAAATGGTGATATCTCTATCCATAATTTCACGGAGAATATCCCAAAGAATAATTAGGAATCAACGTACAGGAGGGGACATACTTTTGTCCTTTTCTTACTTTTCACGTGGAGAGACTGAACACCCATATCTGATTGAGCTAAATTGTTTCATTTTAAAATTGAATAAATATAAAAAATTAACAATAATGTAAGTTTCAATTTAAAATTGAATAAATATAAAGAATTAACAATAATGTCTATCATCAAATAATTAACATAATAAAACAGAAGACCTACTACTTTTATAAGTAGTCATGAGTTTTATATTACAAGGTCGGATGGGCACACCTGAATGTGTTAAACGGTTTCAGTTAAAAGTAAATTGCACCGACTAAAGATGCCATCACATGGTTATTTTAGTATAGTTTGTTTTTCAAACTTTTGTGTGGTTCCCTTTTTTGCTATGGATCAACAAAAGAATATTATTAAAAAGTAAAAAAAAAATTATAAGTTAATATATGAGATCGAGTATCTTATTGAATCATATCTTCATCTTCGGTAGTGCTATAAGTAGAGAAACACTTTTTTGTTATTCGTATAAAAAAATTACATGATTAAAAGCAATTGGAGGTTTTACTAAAAAGAAATATTAAAAGTTATGGTCAAAAGGTTAAACAGTAATAAAATATTATTTTATTTCAAACTAGGTATATTTCTATCCAATCTATATCGATTTGGATTGAAATCATATCAATATCGGCGTTATCGATATGTACCCTGATTTCATCCTTCCAAACCTTTGATTGAGAGATTTTTTTTTTTTTTATTGTTAAAATGTCAATAATATTAAAAGAAAAAGAATAATTACAAGAGAACAATACATCAAATTTCTAAGAATCTCAATTGCCTTAACCCCCAACTTTGGTATTGCTATCAAGAGAGAAAAAACCAGAGGTGACCATAGAAAATTAAACAAAAAGAAAATTTCTCCAAGATTAGCTATAGCGAAAGCGAACTCTACCCTAAGTACTTATTTGAAGGTCATAAAGCATCTTGGACTGCCAAGAGGATGGATCCATTGAATTTTCTGACTTTGCTATAGACTTTCTAATCCTGAGAGAGAATTAACTTAAAAAAAAAAAAATAGAGTATGAATATAAAGTGATTTAATTTCCATGCATTTATTATTTCTTATAATATTTTTTATAGAATATTATTTCTTTTAAGTATTTTTTAATGAAAATCATTATTTTATAAGCCGATAAAGGGAGAATGATTCTAAAAATAAATAAATAAATAAATAAGAAAGACTGATTTATAATACTCTTAGATTAATTTATTTAACTTATCATGTAATTTGGTTTGGTGGTGAGTGGCGGTAGGTAAAGAAAAACAAAAAGAATTGGTAGGAAGACCAAATCACTCACTTCCCAGCTACTACTACTCTAAGAAATTGATACGGCCAAATTGATTGTCCAGTAGGATAAGAACACGTAGTATCTAAGGAAATGACACGTGCCGTCCACCTGATAGAGGTTGCAAGGATTCTGACCGAGCCAATCGCGTGAAGAGAATATTCCCCACGAAGGGGATAGGACGTATCTGGGTAGGACTCGAAAAGGAAAGGAGGGAGACCCGAGGAGGACTCATCCAAGAAAAAGAGAAACCCTAAACCCTAAGGACTATAAGAGAGGGCTCGAGAGGAGGAAGAAAGGTAAGCAAAAAAGACCCACACCATTACCCTTGTGAAAAACTGTGCGGCCGATCTCTAACTTGGGCATCGGAGGACTAATCCCGGATAAACCTCCGGACCTCTGCCTTCTGTGCTTGTGCAGGATCAGCTCATCTGGATTTTCGATAGCAACAGATTGGCGCCATCTATGGGAATGACAATAATGGTGGTGAGAACCTACAATCGTAAGAAGACTAGAGCAGCGTCGAATATAAACATGGGGGAGGAGGAACCTTCAGGAGGGCTCCCTCCCTCAACGAAAATCAGAGAAGAACAGAAAAACGATGATCAGAAAGGTTCCGCGAGGGACCAGCGTTCGGTAGGATATTCGGTGCGCGGAGATAGTAATCCTCTACCCCCTCGTAGAGCGCAGGAATATGTGACAAGGGAGCAGTTCGAAGCCCTCTAGGAGAAATATGACCGAATGACTGAGGCAGTGAAGAAGGTCTCCAAAGCTATCTCTCAGAAGACCAGCGGAGCACCGCGAGGCCCCCATATCTGGCCCGAATGACCTCGAGACAAGGACCGGAGCAATACAGGATCGATAAGGTCTAGTCATAATCCTCGAAACTGAGCAATGAGGGAAAGTCCCGCACCCAGGGAAAGGACGCGGCGTGCCACTGGGGCCAGGCATGGGGAACCACGCCAAGGAGACGAACAGAGACACGAGGAATCGGGGTTGAAGCAAATGATCTTGGACCTGAAAGATGAGATCAGGAAGGTGGAAGAAAACCAAATGGGAACTCGCGAGCCAGACCTCACTAATGACACGACTCTGGCTGATGAGGTCATAAGGGACTCGCTCCCGATCGGCTTTTGCCTGTCAAAGTATGACACCTACGACGGGTCTGGGGACCCCATCGATCATCTGGAAGGCTTCAAGGTTGCTATGCAGTTCCATCGAGTCTCGAAAAACATCATGTGTCGTGCCCTGCCATTGACGTTTAGAGGAGCGCCAAGGCTATGGTACAATCTTTTGCCGACGAAGTCGATCCACAGCTTCAGTGATTTAAATTACTTCTTCGTGAAGGGTCTTTAGTAGCCAACCCCTTCAGAAGATCACTTTGAACTTGACCAACGTCAAGCAACATGAAGGAGAATCACTACGAAACTACATGAAGTGCTTCCAACAAGAGAAGATCACGATCAGAGGTCTGGACCCGAAAGAAAAGTTCACAGCCCTGCTGGGAGGCGTCAAGGATAAGAAGCTGAAAAGGTCTTTGGCGAAGCATACACCGAGGAACCTAGCCGAGTTGAGAGCTCGGTGCGATAAGTACATCCAGATGGAAGAAACCCTTCAAGCCGATGAAGAAGCTGAAGAGAAGACGGGAAGGAAAAAGATCTCAAGAGGCGGCGACAAACCTTTCGAAGAAGAATTTCACAGGGAAAAAACCTTCCGAGCGTGGTCGGGCACCCAGTCCACCAAGGAAGTTTGAGAAATATGCACCCCTGAATCGGAAACGAACGGATGTACTGATGCAGATAAAGGACTCCAAGGATGCCAGAGCCATGAAGTGGCCAGGGAAGATGAGATGCCACCCCGAGAGACGCAATAAGGATAAATATTGCCACTTCCACAGGGACTACAGCCACGACACCGAAGATTGTTGGCACCTCAAGGGAAAAATAGAAGGAATGATCCAAAGAGGATATCTAGGCCGATTCGCGGACCGCGAAAAGGAGGATGCCCAAGACGGTAATGACCACAGGGACAACCATCGTAGAGATGGCAGAGGGCACCATAAAAGAAGGGGGCTAGCCCGTAGAGGCAATCAGGAACGGCAAAGGGACCGAACACCCGAGGAAGCTGACCATCACCTCCGAGACGAGAATAAAAGCCCAACTAGGGTTATAGCGACAATCTGTGGAGGTCTAGCCGCTGGAGAAAGTTCAGTCTAGGCCAGGAAAGCAAAAGCCTATGCGAGAAGCATACATGTGGCTGAATGGTCGAACAAGAAGGCGAGGACAGGGACAATTATTTCCTTCTCAGACGACGATCTAGAAGGGGTGCACACTCCGCCTCTGCCCTTTTGGGCCTGCATAAGACACCGATGGTCAGAATGTTGCAATGATAATAAATTAAGGTTTGGAGGACCGAAGCTTACCCTTGCCATAAAGATGCAAGCGCTAGTTATCATGGTTGTCGTCCCTTGTTGTTGTGCTTCGGCAGCATCTCAGGGGAGACTGCCCTTCAGTACCAGCTCACGAGCGACATGCCCGATGGACAGAGTGTCGTCTTCTTTGACTGACCACCGAGGGACGAAGCTAGCCTCGATCCTCACATTCCCAACCCTCAGGCTTCTGAAGTCTGCCATGGGGAAAGAGTCTTGGGCAGACAAGCTATGGCCCGAAGTAGAGAGGGCCTGGACAGCTTCAGTACTGGGTCCTTCGGCTTTGGACCTTTTCTTCAGTGGGGGAGCTTCGGAGGAGGGGGGCCACTTCTTCTTCTCTTTCCTCTTCAGCCTCTGCTGCTGCTGTGCATCCCGTGCCTTGGCCTCCCTTATCTGGACTTGCCTCTCTGCAACTGCAGCCCTAGCCTCAGCCCTAGAGATTTGCACTATATGAAGACGAAGGCACTTAGCATGAAATACAAATACTCGAGGCAAGTAAACTTGGGCTGGCCTAAGACTCACCCGGGCTAAGCCCGAATCTGAACAAAATGGCGTCAGACTTAAGGCTGTCGGACTCAACTGGAGGGCAGGTGTCTTGACACCTCGCCATCGCCATCGACTCTACGTCTATCCCAAAAAGGATAGCGGCGGAGTTCACCATCCTCAGATTGGGGATATCCCAGACGGTGCCGAAGGGCACCCCCTCGGATGACCTCGCGAAGAAGAATTTCTCCTTCCACCAGTGGATCGACGTTGGGTAACAGTTCAACGACCGAAGGTCTTTCCGAGGGCTGAAGTAGTACCAGCTCGAAAGCCCCTTACTAGCCTGAAGGAGGAAGCAGTTGATGAAGAGAGGGAGGGAGAGAGGCCTCTGGTGCCTAGATAAAAGGACGACAAAGCTGAGCATCTGTCGCCATCCATTCGGCGTTAGTAGGGTCAGACAAATCCCATAATGTCAAAACACCGAATAAAAGAAAGGATGGAGAGGAAGCCGAAGGCCGGCCTTAAATGCCTCCTTATATAAGCACAGCTCTTTGGAGTTTCGATAGCTGGCTTGGTCGGTCGATTTTGGTAGCCAGAGCTCGAAAGCGTCCTAGATACTAAAGGAGGCCCTTAGCTCCACCAGCTCTAACTCATCCATGGTGGAAACGATGTGGAGAGCCTCCACCTTAAGGGGGTTCTGGGTATGGGCTCGAGATTCAAGCACCCTCTCCTTGAATCCTTCACCGTTTGAGCCACCCTCGGACTCAAACAACGAGGCCACGGACGATGAGTCGCGAGTAGAGGGCGAATCGGGGGAAGAGTTCAAGGACATCCCTCGGACCCCCTGGACTCCGATACCTACGGTTAGACATTGTCCTCTCAGAGGACGAGGGACTGTACCCAGACGAACAAGACATCGTACTTACTTTTGGTGAAGACGAAGTGCTAAAGGAAAAGGAAGCTGAGACCGAGGGGAAGATCTCCGAAAGGAACACCTAGACCGAAGAACGGCTCTTCGAGGAAAAAACAAAAGTGACCCACAAATGGACCCCCACACTTTATAAAAGGAAGAAAACGATACAACTGCCCGAGCATTAATGGCCCCATCACGTCACCAATTACCACCCCTCGAGATTTACGCCAGGGAGGACCTGATCGAAGGCCCTTACCTCAGTTGGGGGCTCAGGAAAAGGCCGAGCAGACCTGATCGAAGGTCCTTACCTTAGTTGGGAGCTCAAGCAAAGGCCGAGAAAACCTGACCGAAGGTCTTTACCTCGATTGGGATCTCAAGCAATGGCCGAGTGGACCTGACCTAGGGTCTTTACCTCGGTTGGGAGCTCAGGCAAAGTCCGAGTGGACCTGACCGAAGGTCCTTACCTCGATTGGGAACTTAGGCAAAGGCCGAGTACACCTAACCAAAGGTCCTTACCTCGATTGGGAGCTCAGGAAAAGACCGAGCGGACCTAACCGAAGGTCTTTACCTCGATTGGGAGCTCAAGCAAAGTCCGAGTGGACCTGACCGAAGGTATTTACCTCAGTTGGGAGCTCAGGAAAAGTTCGAGAAGACCTGATTGAAGGTCCTTACCTCGGTTGGGAGCTCAGGAAAAGTCCGAGCGGACCTGACCCAAGGTCCTTACCTCGGTTGGAAGCTCAGGAAAAGGCCAAGCGGACCTAATTGAAGGTCCTTACCTCGGTGACAAAGGCCGAGCGGACCTAACCGAAGGTCCTTACCTCGGTTAGGAGCTCAGGAAAAGGCCGAGCGGACCTAACAGAAGGTCTTTACCTCGGTTGGGAGCTCAGACAAAGTCCGAGCGAACCTGATCAAAGGTCCTTACCTCTGTTGGGAGCTCGGGCAAAGGTCGAGCGGACCTGACTGAAGGTCCTTACCTCGGTTGGGAGCTCAAGCAAAGGCCGAGCAAACCTGATCGAAGGTCCTTACCTTGGTTGGGAGCTTAGGCAAAGTCTGAGTGGACCTGATCGAAGGTCCTTACCTTGGTTGGGAGCTCAGGAAAAGTCCGATCGGACCTGACCCAAGGTCCCTACCTCGGTTGGGAGCTCAGGCAAAGGCCGAGCGGACCTGATTAAAGGTCTTTACCTCAGTTGGGAGCTCAGGAAAAGGCTGAGCGGACCTAACCGAAGGTCTTTACCTCAGTTGGGAGCTTAGGCAAAGTCCGAGTGGACCTGATTGAAGGTCCTTACCTCGGTTGGGAGCTCAGGCAAAGGCCGAGCGAACCTGATCGAAGGTCCTTACCTCAGTTGGGAGCTTAAGCAAAGGCCGAGTGGACCTGACCGAAGGTCCTTACCTCGGTTGGGCGCTCAGGTAAAGGCCGAGCGGACCTGATCGAAGGTCCTTACCTCGGTTGGGATCTCAGGAAAAGACCGAGCGGACCTAACCGAAGGTCTTTACCTCTGTTGGGAGCTCAAGCAAAGTCCGAGTGGACTTGACTGAAGGTATTTACCTCGGTTGGGAGCTCAGGCAAAGTTCAAGAAGACCTGATCGAAGGTCCTTACCTAGGTTGGGAGCTCAGGAAAAGACCGAGCGGACCTGATCGAAGGTTTTTACCTCGTTTGGGAGCTTAAGCAAAGTTCGAGCTAACCTGACCGAAGGTATTTACCTTGGTTGGGTGCTCAGGAAAAGTCCGAGCGGACCTAATCGAAGGTCCTTACCTCGGTTGGGAGCTCAGGCAAAGGCCGATCGAACCTGATCGAAGGTCCTTACCTCCGTTGGGAGCTTAAGCAAAGGTCGAGTGGACCTGACCGAAGGTCCTTACCTCGGTTGCGGGCTCAGGTAAAGGCCGAGCGGACCTGATCGAAGGTCCTTACCTCGGTTGGGATCTCAGGAAAAGACCGAGTGGACCTAACCAAAGGTCTTTACCTCGGTTGGGAGCTCAAGAAAAGTTCGAGTGGACCTGACTGAAGGTATTTACCTCGGTTGGGAGCTCAGGCAAAGTTTGAGAAGACCTGATCGAAGTTCCTTACTTCGGTTGGGAGCTCAGGAAAAGACCAAGCAGACCTAATCGAAGGTATTTACCTCGGTTGGGAGCTCAGGCAAAGTCTGAGCGGACCTAATCGAAGGTCCTTACCTCGATTGGGAGCTCAGGCAAAGGCCGAGCAGACCTGACTGAAGGTCTTCACCTCAGCTGGGTACTCAGGAAGATGCGGAGCGAACTTGACCGAAGATCCTTACCTCGGTTGGGGGCTCAGGACAAGGCCGAGCGGATCTGCCCGAGGGTCCTTACCTCGGTTGGGGGCTCAGGTCAGGCCTGAGCATACCTGACCAAAGACCCCGATCGTAAGTAAAACTAAAGCTGGAGCCGAAGGGATAAGGCCTAAGGGACGCATGAATAAGAGAAAATGACGAAAAACTTGATTACTAAGCCTCCTGATGGGAGTAAGGGGGCTACTGATACGGCCAAATTGATTGCCCAATAGGGTAAGAACACATGGTATCTAAAGAAAGGACACGTGCTGCCCACCTGATAGAGGCTGCAAGGATTCTGATTCCGCCAACCGCGTGAAGAGAATATTCCCCAATAAGGGGATAGAACGTATCTGGGTAGGACTCAAAAAGGAAAGGAGGCGGACCCAAAGAGGACTCCTCTAGGAAAAAGAGAAACCCTAAACCCTAAGGACTATAAGAGAGGGCCCGAGAGGAGGAAGAAAGGTAAGCAAAAAAGACCCACACCCTTGTGAAAAACTGTGCGGCCGATCTCTAACTTGGGCGTCGGAGGACTAATCCCGGATAAACCTCCAGGCCTCTGCCTTCTGTGCTTGTGCAAGATCAGCTCATACAGATTTTTGGCAACAACAGAAATAAACTCTTCCTTGAAACAGTCAATCACTACATCCCAAAGTTAAATGATACCCATCCGACGGTTGAAAAAAAAAAAACTCTTTCTCGTTAGTCATTAGATTTGTAATTTTCTTCAGAAGGGCAAGTCATGGCCGACTAAGTGAGTTCTTAATTAAAATTGCAGACCATGTTTCTTAGGTCCCGTTTGATTTTGTTTCCAGAAACGGTTTTTCTGTGCTCAAAAATGAAAAAACACCCCAAAAACCATTTGATCTTTGTGTTTCATTTCACTTGTTTTTTGAAACAGAAATAGAAATTTATGCATATTTCTATGTTCGGAAAAAGAAATGGAGAAACAAGTTAGACTTGTTTTTCTATTTCTAGAAACAAATGGGAGTGACTAAAATTGTAAAAAAACCCAATACTTCACTCAACCTACCCAAACCTCAACCCATTGTTGAAACTTCTCGCTATCTAGATGCGGCATTTCCAACTTGGTTGTGCGAAGCTCATAGTTTCAGATTATCTTCATCCTTCTGAAGCTCATCTCTGTAAAGCATACCTACAACTCCAATGTAATGCCTTCACTTGTGAGTTGCATTCCCACAATGCCGTGCCTTTACTTATGTCTTGGACTTGACTACACTATTGAAAAAGTTTCGGGAAACAGGAAAATCAAACACCTTTTTGCAATTCCAAAAATTATTTCTTAGCACAGAAACAGTTTTGGTTGTTTTTGTTGTTTCTAAACACAGAAACATGGAGAAACAAAATCAAATGGGCCCTTACTATCGATTCTATGTATACGATTTCGAGTCTAAACCAGATCTTGGGGACCTATCACTGTGTCTGCTTCTCCTTTTGCTTCAGTCTTAGAGAGAGAGAGAGAGAGAGAGAGAGAGAGAGAGAGAGAGAGAGAGAGAGAGAGAGAGAGAGAGAGAGCTAGCTATGGTAGGTGTTTTGAAGGATGAAGAGGTGGCGCTACTCACCATTCCTCAAGCCATTGCAAAATCCGGTGGCAAATCGAGATTAAGCTTTGATGACTTGTGGGATCTCCAGCCTCAAGAGTCCCAAGGGTGTGATGAGCTTAGACAAGGAGATCGATTGTTCCTTGACCAAAAGCAACAAGTTTGACAAGGAGATCAATTAGGGTATGTGGAGAAGCAACAAGAGGAAATGGAAGAATTGGAAGAGGATGAAGAAGAACTAGAAACTAGTGGTGATAAGAAGAAGAAAAATAAGGGGAGCAGAAGTAGAGATTTGGTATTGAAAGGAATAGGAGGAAGAGATTGAATCAACAGCTGATGACTTTGAGGTCTGTTGTGCCCAACATAACAAGGTTAAGAATTATGTGGGCAGTATTTGAATATTGATATTCATGGATCTTGAGCTTAAATTTTGATTATTGTTTCTTCACAATCAGATTAAGTCTTTTAATTTGACATTAGGGGGTAAAGTGTCAATATTTTATCAATATATATATATAGTTTTTTTCTTTTTATTTTTTTTTCTAGAAGGTACTTTTATTAAAAAAGAAATAAACGGCAACAAAAAAGACATTATAATCACCAATATCCAGCCGAAGAGCAGGATCCCACCTTCGGCAATTTCATCAGCAAGATCCCGAACCGACCATTATTGAAAATCTATCATAAGGCCTAAAGCTTCATCCTTCACCAAAAATTCTAAAACATGGTATAGAAAAGCAACACTAAAGGACGAGCACCTCGATTTAGCTGCTTTCTTAGCCAGATAATTCACCCATTGAGTTCCCTTCTCTGAAATTATGAGAAATTTTCCATGTTGCCCTCTCCAAGTAAGGCTTGATGTGGTTCCATCTCTATAAAGCAAACCATGGAATTTTTTTCTATTGCACCACCATAACCACTGCTACTGAATCTGATTCTATCCAAAGGAAATGAATAGATATCTCCTTTGCTTTCATTAGTTGCTGCATTGGACCTTTAACCTCAGCTTCATAAATTTCTTTAACCCCCAAATACATGCTAAATGACCATAGGCACCTACTATTATGATTTGTTATGATCCCTCCAGCCCCTGTACTACAAGGATTCCGCAGGGAACTTCCATAAAAAATAAACTTAACCCACCCCAAAGGTGGTTTGCACAAAAAACCTCGAGAGGAGGCTTTATTCCCGTGCTAATGATATTCAGGCCTTATCTTCTACAGCTAAGAATGTCAACCACCGTGTAATTGGCAAGCAAAGAGAAATTTTTGAAGTTCGATGGTGTCTTCCCCCTCAAAACTGGATTAAGCTAAATACTGATGGGTGCTCGCTAGGGAACCCTGGAAAGGCTGGAGCTGGCAGTGTGTTTAGAAATTACAATGGCGAACCTTTGCTGAATTTCAGAAATTTCATTGGTGTAAAATCTAACTTTGAAGCTGAATTCTTAGCTCTCATTGCCAACCTTGACCATGCAAAAAACTCTTGTATCCAAAACCTTTGGATCGAGTGTGACTCTGCTGCTGTGGTGTTTTTATTCTCCAAAGGGCTGGTGTCATGGTTTATTCATCAAAGATGGAGGGGCGTTCTCTCTTATTTGGATTCAATTTCTTGGAAAGTCACTTATTGTTACCGCGAAGCAAATGTGGTAGCTGACTTCTTAGCAAAAACAACAGCAAGATTTGAAACTAATTCCCCTGTCAAGGCTTGGCCCCTTCTCACCTCTAGGGAGCTGGAATTGGATGCGGCCCAACGGCCAGGATTCCGATTCACTTAGTTATTTTTTACGGATTTTCTGGGTTGTTAGTCTAAGGTCTGAGGCCTCTCCTGCTGATGGCCATGCCAAAGTGGGGTTGATTTCTCTTCCTTAGTCTATGTCTTGTAGAGTATATTCTTCCTCTTGTATATTCTTTCTTTTAATTAATTCAATGATATTTAGCGGAAAAAAAAAAGAATGCCAACCACTAGTCTTTCTACATTTTTCACCTCCTGAATGCTCTCTCTAATGTCCTTTATCATATCAAGCACATACTTTCGCTGCCTCTGCCAATCTTCAAAACGTCAGCCATTTCTTTCTTTCTAGATATGCTCAGCCGCAATTATGAAAGAAATGATCCATATCTCTTTAAAAGCAATTAACATAATTTTCCACTTCCACCACTTTATACAAATTTGCAGGGAGTCTTGGCCCCTTCGAGGAATTACAAATCAGTCGCAGACATTTTTCCATATTTTCCCTGCAAAAGGGCAGTGCACCAATAAATGGTCCATATCCTCACTCGAATACGTGCACAGATCACATCTTGAAACCATATAAACACATTTTATAATAACAACCCAATCAGTAGGCAACTTCTCATGCATTAGCCTCCATCCAAAGATAGATAATCGAGACTGCAACTTCTTACACAAAACCAGCGCCTCCCATGCTACAATAGCCTTTTTTTACTTCTGAGTGGATCCCATGCAGATTTAACTATGAAATTCCCATATGGATTGGGGCTCCAAACACACATATCTTCACGATCATATATGTGAAGAGGAATCACCTTCACTTTTTCCATAATTCCATGCATCATATTCGACTGGTCATAAGGAATTTTCCATTCAAAATCCCCTATGACTCTGGCAACCTTTGCCTTTAAAGCTTCATCTGGCTCAACATCCATCTCCATCATCTCAGCAATAGACTATGAACCCAACCACCTATCTTCCAGAAATTTACTTTCTTACCATTCCCTATTATCCATCTTTCCTTAGAAGACACAAATTTCTACATTTTTCTGAAGCCCGGCCAAATAGATGATGATTTATAACCTTTCCTAAGAGACCTATATTCTTTAATAAACCTTGCTCTCAGAAATCTGTAAGCAAGTGCATCATCATGTTTAATCTTCCATACCGCCTTGGAAAGCATTGCTTCATTGATCTCTCTGGGTCATTGCAAACCTAGCCCACCCTCTGATTTTGGTTTGCAATACTAATCCCAACTCACTATAATGGATCTAGACATGTCCACATCCCCTGTCTAGATAAAATTTCTCATCGACTTCTCCATAATCTTTAGCAGCGTTGAAAACCAAATAAATTGAAAAGTTGTGCATGGGCATTCCTGCAACAATTGCCCGAACCAGTTTCACTCTTCCTACCATTGATAACAACCTTCCTTTCCATCCTGTAAGTCTAGCTTTCACTTTATCCATAACAGGAGGGAGTGCATCTTTCTTAACTCTACCTTTAAATATCTCCACCCCAAGCATTTAATAGGAAGATGACAAATATGTAAACCCAGCTCCAATCCAATTGCCTGCTTCCTAACTACAGGGATGTTCCCCATAAACAATTTACTCTTCTCCAGGCTAATGCATTGGCCAGAAAATTCTTCATACATAGTCAAGAAAGATTGAAGATTTCTGACATACCTTATTGAAGCATTGGTAAATATAAAAATGTCGTCTACAAGTAAAATATGACCAGGAGTTGGGATTCCACGCAGACCTGGAAATGCTTTGATCTTCTTCTCATTCAACCCTCTACACAGAACCTCATCTACAAGGATAAATAACAAAGGAGATAAAGGATCTCCTTGTCTTAGAGCCCTCTCAACACCAAAGTAACTCATAGGACCACCATTCAATAGAATCGGGATTTTTGGAAGCAACATCTGGTTAATCCACCCAATCCAATTTTCTGAGATCCAAACTTTCTCATAACCAAAAACAAAAAATTCCAATCAATGGTGTCATACGCCTTCTTGACTTCAATTTTAATACTCATTCCTCCTCTAGTGGTTGCGGACATCATATTTGCAAGTTCCGAAGCCAAACAAATATTTGTATGGATAATTTTCCCCTTTTGAAAAGCGCCCTGCTCATCAAAAATTAACATTGGGAGATAAAAATCAAATCTCAGAGCTAACTCCTTCTAGATTATCTTACAGAAAAAACCCCCATACACAGAGGTCTTAATTTCTCCAAGGATACAACCCCTTCAACCTTTGGGATAAGCATTAGAAAATTGTTGTTGACCCCATGGGGCATATATCCAGTGCGAAAAAAAATTCAGATCGCATTACACACATCAGAAGAAATAATTTCCCAGCAGTGGTTATACAATTCACCAGGGGATCCATCTGGACCCAGAAAGCTAGCAGGATCCATAGCCCAAACCACCTCTTATTTATCTCCATATCAGTAGAAAAATTGTCCATTCTTGTTCTATCAACCTCCTCCAGCTCACTAGGAATACAGTTTAACAGCTCTGAGTGATCAACCATAGGAACCCCTTTATGAAAGTTTTCATAGAAGTCCACCACATATTGTTCCAGCCCACCTGTAATATCCCGCTTCTTAAACCCGGTCTGATTTCACGGTTGAACCGGTTTAACCATGCAGGAACCGAGCCAGAGGATGTTAGAGCGAGTTCCTTATGGGCTATGATGGCACGGGTGACCTTAAACACCGGCTGGCCCGACAAGTCCGAGCCAGTGCCAGAAGAGACGGGAGTGCCCAAACCGTGTACGTGCACCTATCATAAGGCTATGTACGGATAGAACAGGTATTATATCCGTATTTTAAGGTTATATACGTATGTTACATTGTATGCTTGGGGTAGGGTCCGAGCCGAGGTCCGAGCCCGGTCAAAATCCCAAGTTTTGACTCTTGGATGGGTATGTCAGGTGGGTACACCCACCCACCTGAGTGACCCATCCATCACTATTCACTTAAATAGGAATAGTATATAAAGCTTTATGATTTCTTTTCTTTCCATTTATTACCCCCGTACGTTTGGTGAGAAAGTAAAGAGGAGAGAGAAAAAGAAAGGGAAGAAGAAAGGAAGAGGAAGAAAGGAAGGATTTCAGTGGCGCCGAAGCTCGATCTTGCCATTCCGGTGCCGGGAGAGTAATCTTCAACTCGAGATCTACAGTTGGAGGTAAGAAAAGTTGGGTTTGATGAACATTCACCATAACCACACTTTAAACCCTTGATTCGAGTATGGTTTCTTAAGATCTTGTAAACACCTCTTGGAATGATGAATCTAAGGTTTAATAGATGATTTATGTATTGATCTTGAAGGATTTGAAGAGATATTGACAAGGTGGAAGGAACATTGTGGGTTTGAAGTGGTTGGGAGGGTTTGAAGTCGTTCTTGAGCAAAGAAGGTAAGATGGTTTCCCCTCACTTAAATCTAACTTAAATCTAAGCTAGAACCATCCTATAGGACTCTAAAAGTGTGAGGAATGGGTTGAGAAAAGCCCCATTTGGGTCCCCAAGGAATGGAGGAAGATGAGAAGAAACTGGGATTTTTCCGCCAAAACCGGCGGGTACAACCGGTGGGTCCCTACCCGCCTGAGACACCCATCCGAGAGGACCAGGGGGTCCCTGGCCAAACCGGCGGGTAGGACCGGTGGGTCCTACCGGCGGGTAGGTCCCAAACCGGCGGGTTGGACCGGTGGGTAGACCACCCACCTGTGTGACCCCCCCGAGTGGACAGAATGTGATTCTTAGGTCCGATTGAGCCCAAATCGGACGTGGGACCTTCTTTCGACGTTCTAAACATGATTTTGAAGTCGGATTTCATTAATTTTGATTCTAAAATGGTGAAGTACTAACCTCGCTCAATTATGTTAGGTTCACCAAATCATACCCGATTCGCTCCGGATCTCACCCGTACCGAGCGAGAATCCTTATACACTACAAGTAAGTGGAGAGAGGACGTTTGGCCTTGTTTCAAGGCATTTGTTTGGCATTCATATAACTATATCTAATTTAGTCATGTCATCATGAATGCGCTATATAGATTAGTCATTTCACTCACTGATGTGCATATATGCTATGTTTACTTTTCAAATGCAAATTGAATGTGTTGTTATATGTTGAATGTGTACATCATGTTGCATAATGCCTTGATAGACTAGATGCCGTGGTCGGCTTGGAAACGAATGCATTGGTGGCCCGTGGTATGGGACACGGAGGCACTATGCAGTCGTACTGCATATAGGAGCATGCGGTATTAGGATTCTCACCATCCCGTACTACGACCCTTCCCAACAGGGGTTGAGGTGTTGGGTTGCCATTTGGGGGGAAGCAGGGGTCGCGGTTGTCGGACACTGTGGCGGTTAGGCATTACGCCCGGCGAGTCGTGTAGGACAGCCGGCAACCCCGGTGGTATTTCAAGAGGGCCAATCGTACTGTTTTTAAATTGCTGGAGTCAGCACTGTCATTTAATTTATTTACATTTCTGTTGAGAGCCGGTGGACGGCATTGTCTTTATTTTTCCGAGTACTCACGGTGGGCCTTCTCCAACAGCCCTATGGGTGTATCGTGGGAGGGAGTTCGCGGCTCGTACCCGGAGTATACGTGCACTGTGGTTGTAGTAGCACTAAAACCAAAGACTTAGTAATGTTGATTAGGTGTATGTGATTTAAAATGACTTGCATGGCATGTAGAGCATATGATGTGTTGTGATTGTGTGGACTGTTGTGTGTGGTCCGCCTCTCTACTTACTGAGCTAGTGAGCTCATTCCACGTGTGCACCCCTTTTTAGATGATTTTGCAGGTCATGCATCTGAGGAGCTTGGGGTGGGTCCCGCAGTCGAGTTTCCTGATGAGGACTGGTGGACCCCTGATGAGTTTGAGCACGGCGTAGACTGCGCGTGTGAGAGCTGTGTTGCGGGGCAGCGGTTCTGAGGCCGAGCTGAGCTCCAGCCTTGATACCGATGCCGGGCTGTGTACTCTGATGTTTTTGATAATTTCCTGTATATATTTGATATTCAAACTTTATTCTTTTTGTGTATATATATCATGCCTTCGGGCCCAAATGTATATAATTATGGTATCACCATTTGGGTATCAGGTATATGGGAATTATTTACAGGTAAAACTTAGTCTTCCGCTGATTTGATGAGTTGATGTTAGTGTGTGTATGCTGTGGTGGAATACAGTGTCTGATGATCCTGGCAGGTTTGGGTTAACCGGTGTTAACTCGGTCACCGCTCCGGTTCAGTGCGAATGGGGTGTGACAAACGGTGGTATCAGAGCGCGATGCTCTGCTCCACTCACAGCATACCATTAGAATCCCGTAGATTCTATAATAGGAAAATGGGGTTGGGCAAATATAAAAGCTTTAAAGATTAAAAGTCAAAGAAAGAAAGTATAAAAATGGAGTTATATTATAAGTTGCATTCATGGCATGCGTGAGTGTAGATAAAAGGTAATTAGGTTGGTACTATAACCTATAAAGTGCTATTTCGGCAAAATTTCGGCAGCATAACGGCGTAAAGTGGGATTTCCAAAAATTTTACACAAAACCTGATAAACAACAGATAATAATATAACAAAGAGCATAGATAGAAAGATCACATCACCACAAAACCACACAGGAATTCCACATATGAAAACATTATAATAGTCCAATATCCAAAGATGTCTCGGACTCCGGGCGACTGCTGCTGCCGCAGATGGTCTCGTAGATGAAGTCCGGTGTCTCCATGCTCATGAACGGTCCCTGAGGTCTACTCCTGGGGGGACTGTAGTATTGGTGTCCCGCCGCCGAAATACCCAGTATGCTGGCCAAGGTGCCTACCGTCAGCTGGATATCCACCCCCTTCACCAAGCTGCTGACGGTGAATTCCCCGTACTGGTACGATACCTCCAGGTTGCAATAAAACCGACGGACGAGCTGATCGTAGCACGGTCGGTCCACCTGAAGAATAGTGTCCCAGCCCAATGCTGAGAACCTCTCCTGGAGCTGGGCCTTGTGGAAGTCCTCGACTACCACGGTCTTTTCCATCAACACTGGCCCCTTCAGGAAGATAGGCCATTTGGCTGCGGCCTCGGCACTAGTGAAGTGCTCCTCATCGTAGTCTGAAGGGTCAGACTGAGCAGGTGCAGGTCTTCCTGTGCGATGAGCTGAAGTGCTGGTCTCCGCACTTTTCCGCTTAGAAGCGGTGGTCTTGCGTTGAACACCAGAGGAAGAGGGTCCTCTACCGGTGCGTGAAGACATCCTGACAATAAGAAAAGGAAGATGGGTTAGTACAGCAATAAAGGACAGCAGCATTAAAGAAGGAAAGCCAAAATCCAATTTATGCGAAAAACGGGAACGGCAATGATCTAGAACTGATAGAAAACTTATGACATGGAACATGGTAGATGATAACGCATGGAAGCGTGCCAAAACAGTAAAATGACAGCAAAGGACAGCAAAAGCAATAGGCATGAATGAAATGGGGAAATTCAAGTTCAATGAGCAAATTGCAATAGAATGGAGTGAAAGCTTGAAACCCTAGGTCTAGAATGAAATGCCATAGTAATGGGATGATAAAATTTCAAGAATATACCCCAAAAAGGACTATGAAACTCCATGAGTACAAGTATGGATGAAAATCAAGGAAACCAATGCCAAAATAGGGATTTTCATGAAAATGCATGAGGATTTCAAGCATAATGGATGATCCAATGAAATCTAACTCATATCTAGCGTAAAACAAGTGAAATGCATTACATAGAAGACATCAATTTGAGAAAAACAGTAAGGATTGAAGAAACCCCAAATTTGAGAACCTAGGGCATCAATTTGGGTTTTTCTCCAAATAAAGTGGGATGATTCCTATAAACTACAAATGAGCACAAGGGAATCATCACAACCACATGATAATACTTTTCCATGGTGGGAAATAGAGAAAGAAAGCCTAGAAAGCAAATCCTAATCAAGCATTTCACCCAAATTGAAATTCTGGAAAAAGGAGAAGAAGAGGAACTTACTTGGATGGAGATGAGTTGATCCTTCACTAAATCGCCGTGTGGATGAGCGGAATCGCGAGTTGGAGCGCCGAGTAGACTCCCAAAATCGTCCAAGAGAAAAAAGGAAGGAAAAAGAGAGAGAAGAGAGTGAAGGAAATAAAACAAAACAGGGCTTTTTGGCCCTGTTTTTCGCTTTATCGGCCAAGACCGGCGGGTCCAAGACCGGCGGGTCCCCACCCGCCGGTGACACCCGCCGGTTTGGGTGTTGGGACCGGCGGGTCCCTACCCGCCGGTTCATCCCACCGGTTTGGGCAGAAGGGAAAATTGAAAATTTTGAAATTTTTTTTTTTTCTTTTCTCTTTTCCCTTCTCTTCTCCTATTGTGATTTTATTGGTTTTATGGTGGAAATTAGTCCTCTGATCAATGGGCTATGGTCGAGTGGGACCATTAGCATGCATGATGTGGACTTCGCCCGTATCTTGGAATTAAACTATGACTAATTACAGCCTATCATACACTACAACACCTCATATAATGGCATATGATTGTGTGCCTAAATCAGTTTTATGGTGTTTAACCAATATGGTGTGTGATATGTTCCAGGTACAAGGATACGATGGTACGTACTAGATCCGGTAGTAATGCCCGAGGTACCTCGCGGGGTCCTCGTCGGGTCGGTCGACCACAAAATTCCAGAGGGGCCCGTTCTGTGGGGCATACCTCACCTCCACTACCTGCAGAGACCCATGGTCAGGGTGGGGCACATGGGGACCCACCTATGACTGCACTCCCGGACCCACCACCGGTCATTACACCGGGAGATGTTGCTACAATAATTCAGCAGTCCCAACAAGCTTTCCAGCAACAAATGCTTCAACAACAGCAAGCATTTATGACTGCCATCCAGCAACAGTTGGAATTTTCTCAACCGGGTCAACCTCCCCGGGTGCCCACTCTGCAGGACCCACCTGTAGGGTCGGGAACGGGACCACCAGTGGGTACACCTCCAATCCCACCATTCGGTATTCCTCAGCATGGGATGCCTCATCCTTATGCCTACTATCCTGCCTATGCTCCTAACTTCCCGGCGACGAGCAACACGTCAAGGGTGGTAGAGTCGTTCAAGAGGAACTTACCACCGGTATTCTCTAAGGTGGGGAATGATCCTTTAGAACCGGATCAATGGATCCAAGAATTGGAGAAGATATTTGAGGTGCTTGAGTGCACGGATGCCCAGAAGCTCATTTGTGCTGGGTTACAACTCAAGAAAGAGGCAAATTCTTGGTGGCAAGCTTCCAAGCCTATATTAATGGCTGCTCATCCAGAACCTACTTGGGAGCAGTTTAAGGAATTGTTCTTGGACAACCACTATCCGCGCAGTTTCAGAGACCGGAAAGAGACGGAGTTCATGGCCTTAACTCAAGGAGGTAAGACTGTCCTTGAGTATCAGCAACAGTTTGAAAGTTTATTCCATTTTGCCCCAAGGCATATGCGAACAGCTGAGGAGAAGGCAGCAAGGTTCCTAAAGGGCCTAAAAGCGTCTATTGGGTCTGTGCTGGAAGTCTTGGACTTGACCGAATATGGCCAGATTGTACAGAAGGCCAAAACAATGGAAGATAAGCAAAAGGGTGAACAGTCCCTCACTCCTGGACTGTGGAAGAGATCAAATCCATTCCCAGATGCGGGAAATTCCTCCAAAGCATACCGTGGATCATACGGTTCTGGGCCTATGTATAGGCAGCCCTATAGGCTATCGGGCTACCCTTCTAGGCCAGTTGGTGGTTCGGGTTCTACTTCCTTTCGCCCGAACACTAGTGTGGCACCTACAGCTTCGAGGCCACCTCGACCTCCATCTGCAACGGGTCAAGTGCAGAGGGGCCCCGCTCCAGTTCCGACGTCTCAGATTCGTTGCTTCAACTGCCATTCCTATGGGCATTATGCGAAAGACTGTCGGGCCCGACCAGCCTCGCCCTCCAGTCAGCCCTCTGCGTATCGACCTCCCTTACCTCGAGGCAGTCAACCGCAGGGAAGGATGTATGCCCTATCAGCCAAGGAAGCTGAGGCTAGTACAGAAGTCGTGGCAGGTACATTTTAAATTAAGAAGTTCATTGTGATTAATATTGATGACCTGCTGAAATTATATACCTTGTTATATTAGGTATCCTACCCATATCGGGCATACCAGTCTATGTTTTATTTGATTCAGGAGCTACTCATTCATTCGCATCTAAGAGATTTGTGGGGAAGCTTGGGATGTCACCCAAAATCCTAGACCATGGAATGATTGTTAGTATGCCTACTGGTAAGATTGCACAGCTGAAGGAAGTGTATGGGCCGTGCCCGGTGGAGATTAGTGGGAAGAACTTTGATGCGCAACTTATTAAATTCAATATGCAGAATTTTGATGCTATATTGGGTATGGATTGGTTGTCGGCTCATCGAGCTAATGTGATCTGTGCGGAAAGGCTGATTAAGGTAACAGATGACGAAGGGAGAGAGTGGGTGTACCGAGCAGATACCATGAAAAGGGTGAGGAAGGTTCTGGTCTCCGCTCTTCAAGCGGTAAAGTTACTAGAAAGTGGATGTCAGGGTTACATAGCCTCGGTACTCGATGTTGATGCAAGAGTTACACCTCTAGAAGAAGTAAAGGTGGTTAAAGAGTTTCCCGATGTTTTCCCAGATGATCTGATGCATTTACCACCTGACAGAGAGTTGGAGTTTGCCATAGACTTGACTCCTGGAGCAGCTCCAGTATCTAAGGCTCCATATAGGATGGCACCAGCTGAATTGAGGGAGTTGCAGATGCAATTACAAGAACTATTAGAAAAGGGGTTTATTCGCCCAAGTGTTTCACCTTGGGGTGCCCCGGTGTTGTTTGTCAAGAAGAAGGATGGTAGTCTGCGTATGTGCATAGATTACCGGGAGTTGAATAAGCTAACCATTAAGAACCGATATCCATTGCCACGCATCGATGATTTATTTGATCAGTTGCAGGGAGCCAGAGTATTTTCAAAGATAGACCTTCGGTCCGGCTATTATCAGCTCAAGATAAAGAGTAGTGATATACCCAAAACAACATTTAGGACTCGATACGGACATTATGAGTTCCTAGTGTTGTCCTTCGGGTTAACCAATGCGCCGGCAGCATTTATGGATCTAATGAATCGAGTATTCCAGGATGTGCTCGACAAATGGGTAATTGTTTTTATCGACGATATCTTGATCTACTCCAAGACCGAAGAGGAGCACACTCAACACTTGAGAATGGTATTACAGAGGTTGAGAGATCAACAGTTGTTTGCCAAGTACAGCAAGTGTGAATTCTGGCTTGAACAAGTGGGGTTCCTGGGGCACGTAGTGTCTAAAGCCGGAATCGAAGTGGATCCTGCTAAGGTAAAAGCAGTAGTGGAATGGGAAAGTCCCAAGAATGTTACTGAAATTAGAAGCTTCCTGGGTTTAGCTGGATATTACCGGCGTTTCATCGAAAATTTTGCTCGGATCTCAGCACCAATGACCAAGTTGACGAAAAAGGGTGTGAAATTCGACTGGGCAGAGGAATGTGAGAAGAGCTTCCAGGAATTAAAAGCAAAGTTGGTGACTGCCCCGGTGCTGACTATTCCTGAAGGCACAGGTGAGATGACAGTTTATACCGATGCTTCCAAAGTTGGGTTGGGTTGTGTTCTCATGCAACGCGGGAAGGTAATAGCATATGCATCCCGACAACTAAAGGAATATGAGAAGAATTACCCCACTCATGACTTGGAACTAGCTGCAGTCATTTTTGCCCTTAAGATCTGGCGACACTATTTGTATGGGGAAAAGTGTGAGATATACAGTGACCACAAGAGCCTGAAATACTTCTTCACCCAGAAGGATCTGAACATGAGACAGAGAAGATGGCTTGAACTCATGAAGGATTATGACTGCGATATTCAGTATCATCCCGGCAAGGCTAATGTAGTGGCAGATGCATTGAGTCGGAAGACACAGACTGTGTCGCTCTCATACTTAGCAGTCAGCTCACCACTTGTGCAAGAGGCGATGCTAATGGATGAAACCCTCTTGTATGAAGGGGCAACCCTAGAGCTTGAACCTTAACCAGAAAACCTTAAATGGTTGACGGTATCCTTATCGGCTCTACAGGTGCATCCGGAAATTAGGCAAGAGGTGATAATGAAGCAACCTTTGGATCCTGAATTGCAGCGGATTAGAGTTAAGGTTTAAGACCAAACCATGAACGACCCAGATTTTACTTTAGCCAGTGATGGGGCATTGATGTTTCGAGATAGATTGTGTGTACCCGATGAATTTGATATACAAGATAAGATAGTGAGAGAAGCACATAACTCCGAGTACTCACTCCACCCAGGAAGTACCAAAATGTACAAAGACCTCAAACAGAGTTACTGGTGGCCAAGCATGAAAGTCACCATAGCTTTGTATGTGGCGACTTGTCTTACCTGCCAGAAGGTGAAAGCTGAGAGGCATCGACCTTATGGTACCCTTCAGCCACTCCCAGTACCAGAATGGAAGTGGGAAAGGATTACAATGGACTTCGTCACCGGACTACCAGGTACACCTAAGGGAATGGATGCGATATGGGTGATTGTGGATCGGCTTACCAAGACTGCTCATTTCATTCCTATCAAGACCAAGTTCTCCATGACCAAACTGGCACAACTTTACATGGATAACATAGTGCACCTGCATGGAGTGCCAGTGAGCATTGTTTCAGACAGGGACCCAAGGTTCACTTCCAGATTTTGGAAAAGCTTACAGCGTGCCTTGGGATCGCAACTGAATTTGAGTACGGCTTTTCACCCACAGACGGATGGTCAGTCGGAGCGAAC
>NC_056561.1:10614205-10657897 GCF_013358625.1 Macadamia integrifolia
AAAACTAAAGAAGCAAAGTTAAGTGAACAATAAAGTGATTCGACCCACCTGCCCCCACTTTCTTGAAATATGTAATAGTGGTAGTTAGTATTACAATAAGTGCGGCCCCCTTATAGGTCCTTTGTTTGGTCCCCTTGTGGGTGTTGCCTAGCCTAGTAGCCCTTGAACTTGTACCAAGTCATAATAGTGGAGTTTGCAATTTCCCATTTCTAATAACCTGGACCAACGACAGCAGGAGCCTTGATAGCCCCAGTAATGTACCCTAAGTTTCCTACTTCATAGGGATATGACCAATCCAAATAGTTAGTACTATCCAACTTCACAAGAGAAATATGAGTATTAAGATTATCAAAGACAATTGAATTAGGGTCGGTACTACTCGACCCAACCGATATAGCTTCCGTAGGTTCCGTGAGATTAGACATGATGTAAGGATACCCCTAAAACAACACAAAGTGGGTATGATACCCAACAACCAATCAGAGAGTATATACTCTAAGCAATAAATTCCTTCCTGGCACTTAGAGACAAAAACAATAGGCAAAGAGTGACATATAACTTAAAAGAGTTCAACAAAACCACATTCTCCAAGGTGTAGCATCATCACCAAGGGCAACCCATGATGCTCAAATAACATTCCTTACAAGTCCAAAGCAACAAAAAGCTCACATACACATTTTTTAGTAAAAAAAAAAGGGGGGGTGGGGCTAGCAATAGCTATATTCTAGCAGTAAAATGGGTTATGAAGAAACACCTCTTAGAAATAACATACGAGACCATGGAGGTTTTGTAGGGGGCCCTGGGGCGATCCAAGGGAGCTTGGTTCCAGCTTCAAAGTTGGCCAGATGAAGGAGAGGAATAAAAAACTTCCCAGAGCTGGTAGTAAAGCTTCCTAGGGTTGGAAGTTGTTGATGCAAGCTCCAAGTGCCTATTTCTTCACAGAAAAACGTCCCCTGATGTCACAATGGTCTTCTTTTCATGCCTATCTCATGATTTCTTCAATCCTTTTACATGGTTGATCTTTCTTTGGAACCCTTTGTAACCTAGAGTCCCAAAGAGAAAAAATGAAAGTGAGAAACTTGTAACATAACTTTCAAACCAACATCGAAAGCTCACCGAGCTAGAATGTAAAGATGGAAGGAGAAACAAGAGAATGGAGGGTCAGAGAAGAAGAGGAGAATAATGAAATGCTATGTGTAGAGGAAAGATTCTCTTCCACATATATATTACTTCACTAATAAGATGTAAAGAATTACATACATCTCCCTAGGGAGACAGACAAAAGGGAAAAATAGAAAATACAAGAAGTGACAATACTATAATACACTTGACCAAGCCTCTAGTAAACAATAGTATGAAAAGATAATATCACTCATGTGACCCCTTCCTATTGTAGAAAATCATGTAGTTAGTTATTGCATTGGTTGTCATTAAAATGTCCCCAACTAGAAGATCTAAGTTGGACCTTAATTTGTGGAACAACAATTGTTCATATTTTCAGTAATTACACGGTTAGAACTCGGAGAACTTGCGAGTTGTCATGACTTTGATGACATTGTCTAGACATCAAAACTTCCTTATGTCGATCTCTGAATCTTTATCTATTGTATGTGCATGATTATTGTTGTGGAATAGCAATTTCTTCCAAAAAGCATAGAAACATTCACATGCAAAAACTGGGTCTATTAGTCAAACATGCTTCCCTCTTGATCTAAGACTCACTTGATAAAGCAGAAAAAATGGAAGGGAAAAGTCTCAATAGGTTCTCCCATCCCACCCCCTCCTTCTCCGGATAGATAAACAGGAAAGTAAAATTTCATTTAACTTGGCAAGTCTTACAGTTTCACCACCTGTTCAATGTTTTTTTAAAATAGAAACCTTCAAAACAGTATCCTTCTTCTTAACTAACTCAAAAACACAGACATCTCCCTCTTCTATAGTTTTTCCCTTCACAAATGCAGACCAACCTTCACCAAATCTATGCGCCCTTCCATCATTAGTACTATAGAGCTTGACAGGCCATTGTCTCCCATCTGAATCCTTAAGTGTGATTGTCTCCACTTCCTCTGGCATATGCTTCTTGAAAAAGTCCTGCCTCATAATCTGCACAAGAAAGAAGAAATGTTTCACTTAATGTCATTATAAATTCATCTTTTACAGTAAATTAAAATTGGAATTATCAGTTGCAAACTTCCAATCCTCAAGTATATGTAGAACCCTTGGCCAACAGTTGGAGGAACTCTTTGTTTTCATGATAGGTCATGGCATCAGAGTGAGAATAGGCTATGGCAGGCTGCCATGGTGCCTATGTGTCAACAAATCAGGGGCCAAGTTGCCAAGGCGAGTGCATTTTACATTCTAGAGCATATTTTAAGTTATTAAGTTCGATATATCATATAGTATTTCATAGTAATGCAGATTGACCATTGGATCTGCAACTGATGGGCTCACTTAAGGATTGGAGGAAGACCGATCTAACAGCTAGATATGGGTCGGATTTGAATCTAGGTCTAATGGTTAATTTTAATGGAAAGAAAACTCATATCTGAGGGTCAGATTTTAAAGGAATAAATATCAGATCTGAATAATTAATTTTCAAAATAACAATCAAACAAAACAAATCTAATTAATTGATATTAATGAGTTGAAAAAGAGTAGAGAGAATTAATTCCATTGTTCATGTCGCAACAATGGACAGGTCTTCAAAGTTTTTTATTTGCATCAGGGTGGAAGTTAACTCATTGCTACGGGGAGGCTAATTCCATCACAGATCATTTAGCGAAATCAGCTGCAAAATATGAAACTTCCATTCCATTGTCTGTGTGGCATCACAAAATTCTTCAGAGTCTTCAAGCAGATGGAATGGGTAGACCGCAATACCGGATGAGTTAAGTTGGCTGCCCTTGTGCTGCCGGGTTAGCTTTTATTCAGTTATCTTTTGCTTGTCTCTTGATTCCTTCCTGCTGATGGCAATGCCCAAGGTGGGGAGTCTCGTCTAATGTTTTTGAAATTCCAGGTAATTTCAGCTTTGTATACTATTTTTCTCTTTCGATGGTAGCAGAATCAGGGGTTGCAATTTGAAATTTGGAAAAGATACCATAGGAAAGAAGTACGCAGCGATCGGAGTGAGAGAAATATCATGCGAGAGAAAGAGATAAGCTTTCCTAAAAAAGTGGATCTGAAATTTAAAGCAATCAAGAAAGAGACAAGAGGGAAATATTGAGAGAGCATTGTGGGGCGAGGAAGAAAGAAGAAATAAAGGGAGAGAGGAAGTCCCTTACCGTGGGAGAGAAAGGAGAGAGAAGCCAGAAAATCAATTAACAAAAGAAATCCAATAGAATTCCATTCCAAAATCCCAATCATGGAGTGGGTTAGTTACATATATATAAACCAAAAACCAAAGATAGACTCCACATAGGACTCTTAACTTTCCTAACAGGTTGAAACTTACTAGTAGATTCCAACTAAAATAAACTAACATACTAAAAAGAAGATTCCAAACATCATATGACCAACTAACAAAAATCTAATATATGGGACCCACACAATCTTATCCATATACTTAACCTTGTGTACAGGATTGATGCCCCAATAACGGGCTTATAAAAGAGATCCAGTAAATCAATATAATAGGAAAAAAAAAAAATGCCCAAGTCGCATAGAACCCATGCATCAGCCAAAATAATTTCTTCTGAGGCTTAATTGAAAAATCTGAACTGCATCATATAGTTTCCTCTATTCCTAGGTCTAAGCATCTTGACACTCAAAGAGTGCCTCATCACCTAGGCAATTAGTAACAATTATTTCTTTCATTCAACAATAGGAAAGTAAGATAGATTTTCCAAACCCCATGAAGTATTTTAAAGTACGCAGAAAAAAAAAAGAAAAAGTTTAACTAGAAAAAAGTATATGATATAATTTTACTGAAATGTCTATCAGCATTTAATTTCCAAGCTGGGAGCTCACCATGACTCTGCTCCGAATATAGCTTCGATGCATGTAAACTGTGTAGAAAGGGTATTTAGACTTGAACTCTCTTGCTGCTTGAGTAGCTTTACTTTCTTCGAATGTTATAGGATGCCTTGTCTTTGCAGTAACTGTAGAGAACGAGTGACCTTTAGCAATAGGATGATGAAATTCTCTTCTTTATCACAGAAAAATCAAGTTAAACTTCATTTAATTAAATAAATGATCAGAATTTCTAGATCAAGCCAGGAACATATGGACCTAAGAATTACAAAGTTCAATTCTTTTGTCCCATTTACAATACATTTGGTATAGATGGGACGATACTGATGACTTACACACTCCAATTATATTCCCAAATTTAAGAGTGACCATGAGGCATCCGCTTATTCCAAAGCAAGCATCAAGTCTCTACCGCAAGTCATCAGTTAATATATTGCTGTCTTTTGTTATAACATTGCAAAATCAATTTCTATTTTCAAAACTCTATCTTTACTCGAGCGTGCATTTCATCCTACTTAAATAACAAGAATAAAGCATGTAGATAGGCAAGCAGACCACACCTTGTTCCCAAAAAATAAAGAAGCAAACAATGAAAAAGCAATTCAACAATGCATACGAAAATTCACCAATGTCTTGATCCAATTCATCAAACTCTACTTACCAGATCCAACAAGTGGGACCCAATCTTCCACAACACGGAAAATTGATACTTTCATCTCAATATTTTTCTTCTTAAACACCTCAAAGACACAGCAATCTCCCTCTAAAAGAATGTTTTCCCGAGCAAATGCATTCCAACCACCACTAAGAAGTGCTTTAACATTACTGCGAAGAAAGAACCGGGCAGGCCATGTACTCCCATTTGGAAGCCGAAGTTTGACATGGTGTGATCCATCTTTGAAATGATTCCTGCTAAATTTAAGAGGAACGTTCTGCACTAGGAAAAAAAATTGCATTAAACGTACAAGCATATTAATTAAAAGTACAATTGAGATTTGATAGGCATCTGATGGAATGCTTCAGCTGAAAAAGAAATGCTTTTTCTGTACCAAATGATGATCCCTGTCTTGGCTTGGGGAAATGAAAAGACTACATGTCTATTTGAAGGCAATGCAAATCATATTAAGAATTTCAAAGTAAAGGAGTTCATACCATTCCCTTGCGCAGATAGGACGGTGTCATGATGACCATAAATGAAGGATTTTTAGGTTTTAACAACATGGATGCGGAAATTGCCCTTTCTCTTTCTTCCTTTGTCACTGGCCTTTCCTTTCTCAGAGAAGCCCATTCATATTCATCTTCCAAACGCCCCAGTGATGCAGTATTGCCACCTCTTTGAGCTATCTGTTGGTTCTCAAGTTCTTTGGTAACCTTCTCCCCTGAAGCATTTGGCTTGGTTCGTTTTCCCACAATTTCATTCCTCTTCCTTTTTTTTTTCGCAATACAATCATGTTTAGAGACTGGGATTCCTGAGTAAGCAGAACTTCTCTTTCCCTGTGTCTTGGACGTTCTTTTAGTGTGTTGTTCTTCATGTCCGTCAATAATCGTCATTCTCAAAGAAGTTGGAGTGTCCTCTTTTTCTCCTCTTTTTTCATTTTCTAGATTCAAAGAAGTTGGAGTGTCCTCTTCTTCTCCTCTTTCTTCATTTGCAAGATTCAAAGAAGTTGGAGTGTCCACTTCTTCTCCTCTTTCTTCATTTTCAGGATTCAAAGAAGTTGGAGTGTCCACTTCTTCTCCACTTTCTTCATTTTCAAGATTCAAATGTTTATCATGAAGATTGGACTCTTGAAAAGTTTGTTGTTCTTCATGTCCGTCAATAATTGTCATTCTCAAAGAAGTTGAAGTGTCCCCTTCTCTTTCTTCATTTTCAAGAATCAAATGTTTATCGTGAAGATTGGACTCTTGAAGGGTATATTGTATTTCACAGGCATTGCGATTGAATATAAGAACAAGGAACTGTGAATCCCCCTCATATCTGAAGACTAGAAAATATCCAACAGATATGTTGTGATACTCCAAGAATTGCTGCAAACCATTGTGAAACCAAACTACTCCATCAATTTTCTTTAAACCTACAACCCACTCTTTGCCATTGGGAACCTTGAGAACTGCAGAATCAGAGAGATCTTCTCCTAATTGCTGAACAAACTCAACAGGGATCACCTGCCAGAGGCCCATAACCCATGCAATGTTATTTCAACTTCCCTTGGATAGTAATATGATGAACATGAAGTAAAGAGGCTGCAATGACAAGTCCCTCGAATAGGTTCTATGTATACAACACACACAGAGAGAGAGAGAGAGAGAGAGAGAGAGAGAGAGAGAGCAGTTCTTATGCCAAGAAATCTAGAGCATTGAAAAGATTTTGGTCCTTCCATTGCCATGCCCCAGCCTGTGGCCCCTCAATTGGGATATTTTTATTATGGTTTAAACAAGGTGGCCATTAATGACTAAGGCAAGGAGGAAGGGGGAAGGGGGAAGGGGGGCAGTTGGAGGAAGGAGGGGAATTGGCACGACCCTGATGATAAAGAGAACCTCGCATGGTCATTTACGCTCTTCCATTGCCACTAACTTCTACTCCATAGACTGAGAGACTGAACCCGAGAGCATCATAATACTAATTGAAGAGTGGATACTCAATAAACAGTGTTTTGATGAACGGTTTTAACCTTTTTTTTTTTTTTTTGGGTAACACAAAAAAGGGTGTTCTATGGTAGTGATCATAGCCTCAGGACAAACCCCGCAAGCAGCGCTTCCACAGGACCAATGGGCGATAGTGGGCATGGGGCATAACGGTTTTAACTTAGCAGTTCAGGTTCCTAATTTTAACTTCAGAAACTAAACCAAAAATGAAAAAGCCATAAGATTGTGTGTGTGTGTGTGTGTGTGTGAGAGAGAGAGAGAGAGAGAGAGAGAGAGAGAGCACTTACAAGCTGTCCGTCGTGGACAGTTGAATGGACGATCAGTTGGAGAAAATGGGGTCTCCACGCCTGAGAATTTCGTCTGTGGGAGTCTCTCCGGAATCCCATCTTTCTGTGGCAGTAAAACAGAAGAACAGTAGAATGGATGGAAGAGAAGCGTACAAATAGAGCGGAAAACAGGAAGAAGAAAGACCTGTCAGTGAACTCCGCGGACTGGAAGGAGTAGTTAAATGTTTTCAGTCTCTCACTTCACGCATTCCATGCAAAGCCCCGGCTACGAATCTGCTGCTCCGACCTAGAATTTCTCTTTGAAAGCTCACAGATAGATCACTCCCAAGCCCCAAAGGGAAGGGAAGGGAAGGGAGTTGCAAGTTCTCCGAAGGGAGCAACATGGGCAGAATTGTGACACTTTTGTCTCTAATATTAAAATTAGAAAAATGTTCGTCTGCAACTCCCAAGTCGGACAGAATGACTTTACCAAAACAAAAAAAGGCGTTCAGAGAAAGGACTCTTCTTCACTGATCGATATCCAAAACCATTTTTTTTATTATAGAAATCGATATGCAAAACCTTAATGTCCATTAACTGGAGAGATTAGAGAAACCCTTTTTTCTTTTTTTTAAAAGATTAGAGAGAGTAGAGACTGTTAAGTATAACTGTTTAAGAACATGAACAAACCCAATCGGGGTCAGGATCGGTCAAGGCCGGTATCAATTCGATTCCGACTCAGATTAATTAGAATGGGCCTGGATTGGACAGATGTATCCTTGGTTTTCATTGAAAAAATCCTTTTTACTGTTTTACCCTTTGTCCGTATCAATCCACAAAGATGATTTGACCAAGAATTGGGATGATCATTGCAAGTTGAGTTGAAAGTTGACTCAACCAAGACCCTTCGTATCTTTTTTCTTTTTTTCTTTGGGTGAAGAGACCGATTGGTGTTAGAAAGCAATTAGTTATATTTATTGTCATTTATGATGCATTCATCAGGATCCTTTCCAATGCCCCCAACAGGTTTAACGCACATCGGACAGAGCCTGATCCTGTTAGTTGGGTGCCTATTTCTCCTAACCATCTGAAGCGTATTAGGGCATTAGGGCGCGTTGGAGAGGAACTGGATCCACAACTGATCACCTTTCCTCCTAACTTATGGCTCTTATGTCTCTTGAATCACAAAAGCCTTTTAGGCGAAGCCATCATGCAATCTCTGAAGTTATTTGTGTTTGGACCGAAGGACTCTGACTTATTCATTAAAGGTTGAGTTTTCTGCCATTTCCAATTTAGTCCAATATGAAGATAATTGCCTCTATGCTTTATTACCAACAAAAATGATCATTTAGTACTAGTTTGCCATCTTATTTGTCGAAATCAAGGTTTACAAGCATGCTCTTGCGGGATTTGGAAGACTAATTAGAAGAAAGAAAGGGGTTGTCGCACACAAACGGGTTGGGATGCCAACTACTGCATATAATTATGGATTCAAATCCTCTGTGATGAGCAGTGGGTGGTAGTGAAGATCCAATGATTGAGAGGACCCTAACATGCACCCTAGCCGTTGGATCTTCACTGCATTTCCATAGAGAATTTTTATGCATTATATGGGGTGTTATATATACTTTGGTGAGAGCTTTAAAATTGAAGTTTGAGCTTCCCTAGCTTTCATGGACAATGATGCTTCTTAATACATAATTTCTAAGATTAACAATATCACTCAATGATCAATAAGTGGCCAATGGACCAAAAAAGATAACCAATGAGCAATAACTTACCTCACTACTTTCGAGGAACCTATAGGAACCTTTCTATGATGATTCATGCATTATTAACATGGCACCAAGGTTGCGGACGAATGCACAATCTCGAGGAAGAACCCAAGCACACAATCATACATTGCAATGAATTTATCATGGTTCGACAAAATTATCTACATTCACCTGAAAGAATCAGAGATATTCCATTGTACCCTACAAAAATACTCTACACCATTTTCCACCTCACAAAGTGATCCCCCTTTGTTTGTGAGTAGGCTTTTCACCACAGAGACAATATATAAAGAACCCAAAACCCTGATCCCCACATAATTAAAATTATACCCCCCACATGTATGGATCCCAAACCCAACCCAATTACAAATACACAGCAGTTAATAATAATATAAGCTGTGCATAATACAAGACACACCCAACCCCAACAACCACCTGATCAATCTTGCATTGAATTCCCCGGTGCTAGAATTTGCTTAGTTCTCTATTCCTAAATCACAGGCCAAGAATAAGCTTTAAAGGCTGTTCCATGGTCAGTACCTACAAAGGAAATTCAATGTGGAGCTGTGAATGCAAGGTTCAAGTCCTTCAAAGAGGAAGTTTGCAGAGTTTATTAATCAAACATGACCAATTGAACCTTCTCATTCGAGATACACAGTTCACAGAGACCTTATCCCATAGCTTGATTCAAAGCACGCAATATTTAACTGTTCTAGCCTAGAAAACATTGAATTTTTGGGTGAGTATAATTCATCAATTGAATGAGTGTATCAGAGATGATGAAGCTGAGATGGACTAGCAGCAAGATAAAAGACGAAATCAGGATGCATTTGAAGGAATTTAGGAATAGCAGCAATAGTTGGTAAGATGAGCACAAGAGGAAGTTGATAGGACTGGTTCAGTTATACCTGCATGCAATGAAGAAATAAAGGCCACAGCATCTTTGAAGAATGATATGAAGCAAATTTTGATGCATTGAACCATAAAATAACAAGGGAAAGGCCATAGAAAACCAAGTCAAAGTGTTGAGAATAAACAAGAGTACTTCCGATTTAACAGCAAAAATGGCTTTGATAAAGTAAAGTAGTGATACAGTTGGGGTAGCGAAAACTAGTTAATTTCCAGTCATAACCACAAAACAGAGGCCTAACCGGATAAAAGGCTTCAGATTGCAGATGCATGTAAAATATTGACATTTCCGCGTTATTGATCTTGAGCAAAGTTAAATCTGTACAATACTGCTTCAGTTTCACCATCTTACATATTTGAGACAGTTCGACATCTAACCCTGTCTTGGCAAACTTCAAAAGGGAAAATGGACCTCTAATCAAATGGGTCAATTCGCGGATCATGCTCACTTGCCATTGCCATCCCTGTACAGAGGCATGTAGGACACATGACCTGCAAAACAATAATCAACTAGTATGAGAAAGAATTAGAGAGATTGAAAATGAGGAAACAGTGAACCCTGCTTCCAATGTTCAATCCATTACTAGAAGAAGTAGGAAACAATTTGCAAGAACGGACTAGTGTGCACTTTTGAAGTATTTAGAAAAAGAAAAAAAAGAGAAAGACCTAACAAATCCAGGATATCTGAATGTCTGAATAACTGAGCAACCAACAAAACTTTTTTCTATCAGGGCAAATAACAGAATTTGTCACCCAAATAAAGCCTAATAGCAATAGCAGGCTTTACTTATTAAGAGCAAAAGGAAAATGGAAAAGATGATTAATGCTTTAAAATGAATAAAATGTAAGGAACAGGGTTTGTGGAGCTGAGTCAAGATACTTCAGTAAGGGTCAGATAATGATTTTCCATGTTGGACCCATCAATTAGTGGACCCACACCCAACCCCACCATATGTGCCATATAGATGGAAAAGGGATAGTGGAGCTTCATTCTCTGATCTTAATGTGAGGAACCCTAAACCAAGATAGGTGAAGAGAAACATAAAATGAGACTATTGCATTCTCCCACCTTTCCTGAGCCGGAACAGTTAGAACATCTTTTGGTCCAAGGTGGTGATAGAGGCTTTTCACCACCATTAACTGTAGCAACTGGCTCAATAAGAACAAGAGATCCTGTGCTTGAACAGCGAGCACAAGCAAGATATCCTGCATAAAAAATTAAATCATGTGTGAGTAAAACTTAGTAAACAATCCACGCTCAATCTTCTCAACCAGGACACTGGTCAATTATAGTATTATAACTCGTGATTTTTTGTGTCATTAACTAATTCCAAAATTTAAGGTAATCATGATGACACTGATTACTCACTGATATGGATGACTGGCACTGTAATTGATATCACCAGCGCAAAAATGTGAAGCACAACTCTTTTTTTTTTTTTTTTTTTTGGAGGGTAGGGGAGGGAGGGAGTGGGGACACAACATCAGGTTAGGTTAGGTTATGAATTCTGCTGTTTTGAAATTGAAGACACCATAGAATTAGCAATTTTAAGGGTTTAAGGGAATAATATCCAAGGTTTTTAACTGAAGGGGAAAAAAATTCCAAGGTGTCTCATGGAGTTGGACTGAGAAGCTGTGATTAGTATGTTGAAAAATTCCTTGTGTTTAACCACTACTCAAAGAAAAACCTCTACTTCTAAGAGTGTAAAATACCTTAAAAGCAAATGCAGCACTGATGGACAGGAAACACTTGGCATATATAATGCAGTTATAGTTTAACATTAGGGCATGTTACAGTAGTACATCGTTATGGGCTTTTTAAAAAAAAAAATTATCTATAATGGGCTCAATCATAAGGCCCAAATTTGGGTCAAAAAGGATAAACGAGATTAGTGTCTTAGTAAAGTGTTCAAGTTATATTATGATATTTATTGACTAGATAGAGCTATATTTGAGTCTACTTAATTATGTTCGTATAAAAGAGCAATTAGGAGTCCTTTCATCAGTTGGTGTTAATGCTCAAGTCCATTAGGTTAGTTGTCATTTAATTCTGCCAGAATTTCTTTAAAGTGTTTGAGATATCCCCATCAGATTACACAGTTGAATAGAATTTGGAAGTTTGAGCTGTGAACTCTTCTCCCTACCCCTATTCTCTCTCCCTTCTCTTTTTCTCACCTTACTATTCATGATACTGTTCACAGATACTGCTAACAGTCCCAGAACAGCCCCCATCACTTCTCCTTCATTCTTTCTTTCTTTCCCCATTGCAGATTTCTGAAATCAACAAATCAGAAAGCCTTTACAACTCTGTTGTATCAATATGGACCTGTTGAGCAGCTCAGCCGATAAATTCCTAATGTGTGTTGACCAGCTGCATCAATTTTAGCCTACCTTTTGTAGTAATGGATCCAAGATTCTTGATCTTTTAGATGAGCTCCAGAAACGAGTTCAAACTCGGGTGCAGAGTATTCAAGGGAACTTCAAAGTTTTCGGATAAACAAGAAATTATGGAAAAATAATAAGACAAGTTTGTTTTTTACTACAATGAAGTAATGGTACATGTGGATATGAAAGAGAAAATCTTGGAAGTTTGCGTCAACAAGGAACGTAAACTGGTTGATCTTTTGATTGTTGAACCAGTCCAATTTGTGCTTCAACAATGAACTTCTTGTCACTGATTTTGTACAATTGGATGCCGAATTGCTTATAGGATTCACTAGATCGAGGAGGATAGCTGCTCCCAATCGTGTGTTGAAGATCCTCCCATTCTACAAAATTTGGACGAGTTTTCTTGAACCAAGGAGGAATAATGTAGCTATGGCCCCTTTTGATCATTGTCCACCCCCCCCCAGGGGATGCCCTGATGCCCTGAAATCCCCTCATGCATAGCCCACTCCGGCGGTCTCCACCACCGGCACCCCCCTCCAATCCTCCCCTGCCCCTCTCCTGATCCTCTGATCCCTATCGAAAATGCTCTTGCTCCCCCTCTTCACACCTCTAACCCTGCTGCCTCCCTCCTCCTCTCTCCCTTCCTTCTCCTACCCCTGCCCTTCCTTCCTCCCCTCCTAAACTCTGGTCCTCTGTAGCCCAATCTCCTTCCCTTCCCCTATCACAATCATGGACGAAAATGGATTCTCCTTCACTCAATAAGTCATCTATGACTGGTTCCTGCACCCCCCCCCCTTGCTCGATCTGGAAAGCATTTGGCCATCACAACAAAGCCTGCTCCCCTTCGGTTCCTGAGAAGATGACTGAAGATGTAATCCAAGAACCTAACCTCATCCCCGGCGCTGAGATCCCCCTGAATGATGGTCTGAAAAATCGTCGGTGCCGACGCAGTAGGAGTATCATGTCTCTCCCCGATACCTCTGCAGTTCCCGCTTCTGCTGCTATTGGTGTCAATCTTGGCCCAAAGGTCCCCTTGCCTTTACCCGATGGATCAAACAGAAACTCTACAGCTTCTGCTACTGCTGGCCAACTTGGCCCTAAGGTTCCCCCGCCATTACCCAATGGATCAAACAGATTCCATCTTGGGGGGCCTGTCCACCTATGACAATGCTGTTGCCACATCCTCTGTTGATGAATCTTCCTCCCTGTCGGAAGAACTCTCTAAAGAAGCCGATGCCGCTCTGAGTCCTTAAGCCCTGCCCGCCAGTCTGTACCGCTTCTAGTACCCTCAACCATTCCTTTATGTCGAACCATCCCATTGAGCCCATTTTTCCCTCTAATGTGAAAACCTACACTCCATCCATCACCATCACCAAACCCCTTTTCTCCTCATTCTCTTCCCCCTCCCTACATGATTGACACTGCTTCTCCCATCACCGACACTATCTTAGCCATTCCTATCCGGTATCTACAACAATCTTCAGGCCTAACCATCTAAACCAATTCCAGACCAACCTAAACCAACCCCCTTCCAACCATGACCAAGCTTCTCTTATCCAAACCCAAATCATAAAACCATCCCGCCCGACCCGAGCTGTTCCTGGCCAACTCCTCCGACCCATCGAGCTAACTTAACCCAACCGTTAACCCTATCCATCCTGACCCATTGAGACCTCCTCTCTCGCTCGACGGCCTGTTTCGTGACCCACATCACCTTCTTGCTTCACAAGCCTCCTCGGCCTATGCTACTGCTGATATTATCCCTACCAACGGTCTTCCCTGATCGCCTGCTCCGACGCCCTCTCATCCTGATGCCACCGCCACGACCTCATCGACTGCCATCCTCGGTGTTGCTCCTCCTGCTGCAATTATTATTTCGCCTTCCTAAACGAAATTCCCAGAACCATGTCGATTACCTCCTCAGTCTTGATCACTCCACCAGAAACCACCTTAGAAGCTTCGATGGTCTACTAACAAACACCGTTGTTCCTGTAATTCAAGCTCTGTCGCTTGATCCTACCCTACATGCCATGTCGTCTGCTCCTCCCCTAATGGAGCCCGCTCAGTTTCTTGCTTCTGCCACCTCTCCTGCAATCAACTATGATATTGATTCTCCTCAAGCAATCCCTGATGTGCATGCTGCCTCAAAGTCATGTCCCTCCAAGGCTGCTACTTCATCCAAGTTCAAGCTTCCTCCCAGAAGCTACAGATCCTCAAAAGCTCCCAGCCGCAGTCCCCTGGCCACAGGAACCAAGGTGTCGCAATCCTCTTCGTGCCAGCCTTCTCCCATTAAAGAATATTCTCGCAGGAGGAAGCAGTCCTCTGTTGCTGGCCATTAAATGCTCTCTTCCAGCTCCTCAAAGCTTTTGCTCACATCCTGCAGAGTCTCCAGATGACCATTCAAACCTTTTGGAATGTCTGTGGTATCAATTCCACGGCAAAACAAGCTACAATTTGATCTCATATCCTATCCTCTCATTCTTCCCTCTGTTGGTTTTTTGAAACCAAAGTATTGGAGCCTAATGCCCGCAGCATTGCTTCTTTAATTGCCCCTACTTGGTCCTTTTTAGCCGACTATGACCATTATTCAAATGGTCGGATCTGGATCATGTGGAATCCCCACAAAATCCATGTCACCCATCTGGCATCCTCCACACAATCTGTTCACCTCTCCACCTCCAATCCCTCTAGCGCAAACTTTTGTTTCCTTTCTGTCATTTATGCGCTGAACCGTGCTTTTGATAAGCTTCCTCTTTGAGCTGATCTCCTTGTCCATTCCCCCATCGTCGGGTCCTCTCCCTGGTGCCTTGCGGGAGATTTCAATGTTGTCAATTCCAGTAATGAAAAGGTTGGGAGTGAGCCCATTGACCTTCCTTCTGTTGAGGCCTTCAATGGCTGCCTTGAAGGCATCAACTTAAATGACCTCCACGGGTCCGGCGCCAAGCTCTCCTGGCACAATCGCCGCTCTGGCCACGCGAGAATTGCTTGCAAGCTTGATAGAGCCCTCGTTAATAAAGCATGGCTTGATGTCTTCCTCTCCTCCCATGCTTCTTTTGACTCCCCTGGCATCTCTGATCAATCCCCCATCCTTCATGTTAGCCCTCTTATCTCTTTTGGCCCTAAGCCCTTTAAATTCTTTGACATGTGGTCCCTTCATCATGATTTCATCCCTATAGTCCAGACTGCTTGGAACATCCCTGTTCAAGCTTTCACCCCCCCTTCATTGCCTTTTCCAGGAAGCTCAAAAATGTCAAGTCTTCTCTCAAGCTTTGGAACTCGTCCTACTTCAGTAATATCTCTTCCAGAGTCTCCTCCTGTAAGGAAAAACTTGATTCTATCCAAGCTAGGCTCCAATCGGACCTTTTCAATCTTTCCCTTGCCAAAGAGGAAAAGTCTATCTCCCTTGAGTTCTCTGCTCTCTTGGCCCAAGAAAAAAGCTTCCTTCGTCAAAAAGCTCGTATAAAGTGGCTTGAGCTGGGTGATTCAAATATGGATTTTTTCCACGATCCTTGAAAGCTCGTGCGAATTCCAATACCATTCCTCTCCTCACTTCTAGAGATGGTTCTATCTTTTGCCAATCCTCGGGACATTAAATCTGAAATTGCTTCCTACTTCAATGAGCTTTTCAACCATCTCCCCCCTTCCCCCTCCCCCCCTCCCCCCATCCCCCCATCCCCAATGGTCTTCTCAACAAATTCGTCCTTGATCACCTTCAGCCCCTTGATGTAGGAGAAAACCTAAACAACATGACTTCCTACAGGTGCTGTCCAAGTGGACAATATTGACTCACTAGGACCTAGGTTGGGTCTGGGATTGGTGGGGCAGCACAATACAATGACCAGCATGCGTATATATTTGAAATAGAAGCAATGCAACAACAGCCAATAATAATCTAGACGGAAAAGCAATTAAGCTACATAAATCTCAAGTGGGAAACATGGCAACATATTGTAGTTTAAGCACAAATCAATTTAAGAATCAAAGAGTAGGCATCATGCTTTTCCTCGAGTCATTCAACTATTAGAGAGATCAACAGAATTTTTACTCACAGAAAGCTAACTAGGTGAACAGCAGCAACAGAATATAAACTCAGCAGGAGAGAGATATGTGAACAACAGTAGCAGAATGTAAACTCAGCAGGGTATTTTTTTTTAAAAGATAACAGAAAAATATATGGGCTTGAAACAGAGAACAATTTCAGATTTCAGTGGTGGGGGGAATGGGAAGATGAAAAGGGGTCCATGAAGGTAGAATTTGGGGGGGGGGGGGGTTACCTTATTGCTGCCCAGATCTGAGGAGAAAAGAAGAAGCCAAAGTCCTCCAACATAGAGGTGCAGTCCACCTTAGTTGGTGAAGAAAAAAATGCAGCTTGTGATGAAGTATTCAGCAGCAGTCCAGATGGAGTTTTCGATTGAGATGGTCTTCAACTATTTTGTTCAATAGCTGCAGCAGACATAACAGCAACCGAGATGGACATAGACAGTGAAAGAGAGAGACAGGGTGAGAGAGAATATTGAGAGAGAGAGGAGGGGCGAGAGTGAGAGACTAGAAGAGGGAGAGGGCAGCGAGAGAGAGAAATCGTGGGGGGGGGGTTTAGGGGTTGTTTTTGCTTTCAATAATCTTCATTCATTATATTAAAATTGTGGCCAATGGCCTTACATAAATAAGGGGAAAATTACTAAAAGAAAAAAAGATTATCTTAGGAACAAATATCTCAGAAATAAAGAAACTTTCTAAAAAAAAAATAGGATAAGTATCTAGTTTCCTAATTATTCAAAACAACTAAATAAGAATATAAAGTAAAATAAACTACTAAAATAAAAAGAGATCTGGTGGGGGCCACAAAGATTAGCCGATTGGGAGGAGAGAGGGTCGAACAGTGCTGGTTCGATTCTCTCTCCTTCGTTCTTCTTTCTTCTTTCTTTTAGTTTTCCTCTGTGAGACTTTCCTCCAACCAAATAGAATGCACATGAGGCTGGGTCTTGCGCCTACGCCGTTGGTACACGTGGATGTCCCCATCAACTCTCCCCCGACTTGGAAGAATTCACCTCCGGTGAATTATGGCTCATGTAGTACTCAAGCAGATCCGGGTTTAGTTGTTGGATTTCTTACACTGTGGTCCAAGTGTTGTCAATTTTCGGACGACCACGCCACTTGACCAAGAACTCTCTAAAACCTCCTCTGTGTGTGTGGATACAATCCTCTCATCAAGGATTTCCTCAACTTCTTCAGTTCTCCTCGTGACCTTAGGTACAATTGGTAAGGAGGTTAGGGGAAGTGGTTGGGTTGGTTCAACAGTATCATCAAGGGTGAAAGGAAAGTCCTCAAGGTCATCAAAATAGAAGGGGGTAATGTGGAGACACCATGGTATGGGACTAGATCTTCCACATTAAAAATATTGCTGATTTCCATATTAGCTGGTAGATCAAGGACATAGGCATTGGCACCTATCCTCTTAAGAACCTTGAAAGGACCTGTGCTACGAGCATGTAGTTTGCTCGCTTTTCCCCTAACAAAACACTGCGGCTTGATTCTAACCATCACCATATCTCCCTCTTGAAACTCTTGTAGCCTTCTATGCGCATCTGCCTTTGACTTGTATTGATTGTTGCTCAGTGCTATCTGTCTTCTTATACCTACATGCAAATCATGTATGTGCTGAGCAAAAGACTCGGCTGATGGGGAGGTCCTAGAACTGGACACAACTGGGACCAGGTCTATGGGTGCCCGGGGCTGGTATCCTAAACAAATCTCAAAGGGTGACAGACCAGTGGTACGGTTCTTAGAGCTATTGTATGAAAACTCGGCCTGGCCAAGGACTCAATCCCAATTGGTAAGGTGTTCTCCTATGAGACAACGCAACAAATTTCCCAGACTCCTATTGACAACCTCAGTCTGGCTATCAGTCTGAGGGTGGAAAGCTGAAGAGAAACGGAGCTCGGTACCCATCATCCGCCTTAGGGTCCTCCAAAAATGACTGGTGAACTTAACATCCCTATCTGACACTATGGTGAGGGGCAACCCATGGTACTTGACAACCTCGTTAAAGAAAAGTTTGGCCACTATGGACGCATCAGAGATCTTAGAGCATGAGATGAAATGGGCCATCTTCGAGAAGCAATCTACAACCATATAAACAAAATCATGGCCTCTCAAAGTTTTTGGCAGACCAAGCACAAAGTCCATGCTAAGGTCTTGCAAAGGGGCATGGGGAACGGGTAGGGGAGTGTACAAACCAGTGTTCTGCTTTTATTGTTTGGCAGTCTGGCATGTCCTACACTGACTCACAACTTTAGCAACATCACTCTTCAGTCCTGGCCAAAAGAATCGATCCTCAACGAGGGTGATGGTCTTATCTCGATCGAAATAGCTAGCTACTCCCCCAACATGCAATTCCCAGATCAGAAAATCTCAGAGTGAGGTCTTAGGAATGCACAACTTGCTTCCTTTAAAAAGGAAGCCCTCCCGAAGTAGGTAGTCCGAGCGACTGACAAGGTTGCCTCCACTCAAGGAAGTGAACGGCTCACTAAAATTAGGACAGGTGAGGTACTGATCCTTGACTCGCTCGAATCCTACAACCTCTACACTCATGGTCTGGAGCAACACACTAGCCCGACTCCTAGCATTTGTGCGATTGAGAAACATGTTTACCCGGCTTAGTGCATGTACAACGGTATTCTCGCCACCAGGTCTATGCTTGAGTACAAAGGTGTACTCTTGGAGAAACTCAACCCACTTAGCATGTCTCTGGTTTAGATTCTTTTGGGTGCACAGGTATCTCAGAGCTTGGAGATCAGAGAATAGCACGAATTCTTGTGATAGAACGTAATGTCGCCAATAACGTAGTGATTGGACAACCGCATAGAATTCTTTGTCGTTTGTGGCATATTGTTGCCTAGCTTCATTAAGCTTCTCACTAAAGTAGGCAACATGGTGTCTTTCTTGTCCTAGGACACCATATATTCCAATACCAGATGCATCACAGTTCACTTCGAAGACCTTAGAAAAATCTGGGAGCCGCAGGATGGGGGCCTCAGTCATAAGATTTTTAATCTCAGTAAAGGCCTTCGCAGCATTCTTAGTCCATTGAAACTCCTTTTTCATGCAATCCGTGATAGGAGACATAATGGAACTATACCGGTAAATGAACCTCCTGTAGAAAGTGGCTAAGCCATGAAAACTTCGCACTTCATAGACATTAGTTGGCTCAGGGCACTCTACAATGGCTCTCACTTTCTCAGGGTCAGCAGATACTCCTTGGGGTGACACAACAAACCCTAAGGAGATGACTTGATCACTTATGAAAGTGCACTTCTTGAGGTAGACATAGATTTTTTCTTGTAGAAGCACATGAAAAACCTTCTGTAAGTGATCCAAGTGGGAAGGAGTCTTACTGTAGATGAGGATGTCATCAAAGTAGACCATTAAGAACTTGTCGATTAATGGTTGAAGCACTTGATTCATTATTCTCATGAAGGTGCTAGGTGCATTTGACAAGCCAAAAGGCATGACTAACCACTCGAAAAGGCCATCCGTCGTCATGAAGGCTGTCTTCCACTCATCTCCAGGCCTAACCTGAATTTAGTGGTACCCGCTCTTGAGATAGATCTTCGAAAAGATCGAAGAATTGGCCATCATATCCAACATGTCATCAAGCCTAGGGATAGGGAACCTATACTTGACAGTGATCTTATTGATGGCCCTACTATCAACACACATACGTCAGGTACCATCTTTCTTTGGCGTGAGCCAAGGTTTTAAGTATCGGCCGATACGTATCGGTATCAATCGTCATCGGCACGATACACACCAATACTCTACAAGGAATTTTTTTACAGTCTCTGTGTATCAGTGTAATGGCAGTATCGTACGTGTCGTACGGTACGATACGTACGATACTCTACGATACGAACTTTTGAAACAAAAAAAAAATTCCTGTGGGTATCTGTACGTATCGGTGAGTATCGGTACTGTATCGTACAGCATCATACTGATACTCACCGATATGGTACGATACGGCTACTTAAGTGGGGAAATGGTCATTTTTTGTTTGAAACAAACACTTCAAACTCTCTTACCAACAATTTTCTACATTTCTCTTCTTTCTTCCCCCATGATTCACACTTTTTTGTAGACTCCAATGCTATATTGAAGGAAACATTGTGGAAATGAATGGTTCAAGCAAGGAAAAAAGCATAGTCCAAGAAGAACCTTGAACTTGAAAGTCTTGAATAGTAAGTTCTTGAATCTTTACTCACTTTTTTTAACTTTAGGTTAAAATTTTCAAGTTTTTTTACAAATCTAAGGTTCATCATACTTAGAATCACATTTTGTGCATCATTATTACATGAAATCACTGGATTTATAAGGATTCACACACTTTTTTCAAAAGAAAATGGGGGTTTCAATTTTTTTCAAATTTCTTAGATCTACTCATGTTCAATGTTTAAAAATGTTTAGATTTTTTATATATTATGTAAAAACAAGTGTTCTACAACTTCTATGAAAAACTTTGATTTTTCTCAAAAAAATGTATTTTTTAAAATTTTTTTATTCAGAAATTAATTAAAAAATACAAAAAAAAATAAAAATTTTTAGAAAATTTGGTTCATTCAACTCTTAAAAATAGTGTTATAACTTATAATTACTAAATACATGATTTGAAATGAAACCCACACTTTTTCCCCAAAAAAGTGAAGGTTTCAATTTTTTTTATTTCTTAAATCTACTCAAATTTATTTGTCCACAATATGTGGATTTTTTATATGTTCTTTAAAAACAATTAATCTACAACTTCTATAAAAAATTTTAATTTTTCTAAATAGTTTGTATTTTTTAATTTTGAAAATTAATTAGAAATTAAGAAAAATACTAAAAAAAATACAATTTTTTTAGAAAATTCAATTCATTAATTTATAATTTACTTAGCCAATGACCATGATGTGAAATTATATGCACATTTTTTTCCCAAAAAAGTTTGTATTTCAAGTTTATGTAAATTAGGAAACATACAAAAAAGTCTCTTTTTTTTTTTTTCTTGGATGCATTTCATTTTAGTTTCTAAAAAATGCCACTATTTACTAAATACTAAATCAATAAATATGCATATTAAGTTTCATTATGTATCTTTGTAGGAAGATGGGGCCTAAAGAACGGTCTAGGGATATTGGATGGGCTATAGCCGAGAAAGTACAAGGCAATAGGTTGTGAACAAAATGCAACTATTATGATACTATCCACCTAGGAGGTGGAATTACCAAACATAAACAACATTTGGCTGGAGGATTTTCTAATGTTGCCAAGTGTACAAAGTGCCTAGATGAAATAAGCAAAACAATGAGGAAGCACTTAAGGGGAAGTAGAGATAAAACAAAAAAAGCTGTTGAAGATGAGGATAAATTGGTTGAGAATCTAAAGGATCATGAGGATTATGAAGGATCTGATATGGAGGCAGAGGATGAAGAACAACAGCTTGCACAAGCGATGCATATTTCAAGGGAGGAAGCAAAAGAAAAACAATAGATTGCAGAACAGCTAAGAAGAAGTCAATTTGTAGGACCTAGGCGTGGTGGCCCGATGATTTATGAACAAGGTTTTGGCTCTGGAAGTCGTCCAAGTGTAGATATTGTAGGCACTGTGAAGGGCATGTTTGACAAATTCGCCTCCAGTGGTAAAGGCAAGGGGAAAAGGAGCCCAGAAATTAGAGATATGAGAGATGCACCATACAAACATCATGATGAAAGGCAACAAAGGATTGAAGAGGCTTTGCAACCAAAGACACTGAGTAAGAAAATTGGGAAAGCTATCTCAAGGTGATTCCACCTCACAAAGCTAAATATCCATACTTCAAGGCTATGGTAAAAAAGATTCAGGTATGTGAAGCCACCCACACCTCATGAAATTGCTGGACCATACTTAGATGCTATTGTGAAAGAAGTGGATGAATACATTGAAGAGTTTAAATACAAGTAGTCTAAATATGGAGTGATCATCATGTGTGATGGGTGGAGTGGACCGACGAGGATGTCCATCAATTTTCTCATCTATTGTGATGGGAAAACAATATTCCATAAGTCTTTCAACGCATCCTCAGATATCAAGGACTCAAATGTATTTGTTTAAATTAATGGATGAAGTTGTTCAGGACGTTGGCCCAGATAATGTTGTCCAGATTGTGACTGATAATGCCTCCAATTTCAAAAAGGTTGGTATCTTACTTATGGTGAAGTATCCCACCCTATATTGGACACCTTGTGCAGCTCATTGTATTGATTTGATGTTCAAGGACATTGGTGAAATGAACAAAGTGCACACATTGGTTTCTGATGCCAAGATGATCACCAACTTCATCTACAATCACAGCTGGGTGTTGGCATTAATTAGAAAGTACACAAAATGTGACTTGGTGAGACTCGTAGCAACAAAGTTTGCAACAAATTATATTACACTTGATAATCTTAAAAAATGGAAGGAAGGGCTAGTTAAGTCATTCACCTTTAATGAATGGTTCAGTAGTAGATATACAACCACTGAAATTAGAAAAGTTATTCAAGGCCTAATCACCTCAACAAAGTTTTGGGAAAGAATATATCGACTTACTAAGATTATGCAACCACTATTTGTTATACTTAAAGTAGTTGATGGTGATAAGGCACAGACGATGGGAAATATAGTGCAGTGTATAGAAGTTGTCAAACAGAAGATAGAAAAGAAGAACCCAAAGTCATTCAAGGCATTTTTGAAGATTATAAATCGTCGATGGGAAAATAATTTGGTTCAAGACCTTCATCGGGTAGGTAATTTCTCAATTAAATTTAGAAGTGACTTTATTAGTAATGTAATATACTTAATCGTTAACAATAAATAATATGTAACCATGTGTAGCCTATTATTTGAATCCGTATCTTCACTACACAAACAATTTAAGGTTTAGGAAAGATTTGATAGAATCTTTGAAGGATGTTATCAACAAGTTAGCTCCTAATATTGATTCGGCCAAAGATGCAGTTGAAGAGGTTAGTAATCTACTAAACTTACATATTGACTAATATTTAATACATTGAGTGGCGTATTAATATGTTAATACCTTTATAGGTGAAGTATTTCCAGGAGGCCACTCGTGGGTTTGCTGATCATTTTGCTACCCAAGCTAGAGGAACACAACGCGCTGGTAATTTAGGTTTAATCAACTATCCTTGTATTTCAAATTTATTTCAAACCCCTTATGTTGCAATTATCTTTGTACAACTGATTGGTGGCTGAACTAAGGATGAAGCGCTCCAAATTTGAGGCCAATCGCAATGAAAATATTATCATGCACGGCATCTTCAAGTGGCTGCGAACATAACTAGAATATGTTCCGATTGACACACACCAAATCTCGGAATCGTCTGAGTTATAAGAAGCTGGAGAAGCTAGTGTATGTGCACTACAACATGAAATTGAAGATGAAATATTTAGAATTGGAGAAATCTGGGGATGATATTGATGTCAACCCAACTGACATCACCCACACCCACATACTCGACGAGGAAGATCCAGTTAGGGGATGGATTGAGGACACTGAAAAGGTTTTAGTGATGGACAAATTATCTGAAGATCGACAAGAAACCACACCTGATCCCATTATAGAGGACCTCATTAGAGATATAAATGAAGATTTTAAAAATATTGTTGATGATGAAACCCAAGCACCATCAGCTATGCAAGAGGATGATGATAGCTCCGATGATGGCGATATCAAGAGGACGAGATCAAGTGCTACATTTAGTGTAACTCAACCAGATAGTGATGATGATGATCAAAACAAGGATGATGATGATGATGATGATGATGATGATGATGATGATGATGATGATGATGATGATGATGATGATGGTGGTGGCAGTGGTGGTGGTGATGGTGATGGTGGTGGCAGTGGTGGTGGTGGTGGCAGTGGTGGTGGCCAAACTTATGTACCGGTACATTTCACAGAGGAGGTTGCATTTACACATGCAACCCAAGATAGTCATCATGGTGCTCGCACACAACCAAAGTCTTATAGTTGGAGGAGTAGGCGATCCCACAATCCCAGTGCTACTGATGCATTGATGAGTAGCATGGAGTCAATGAGCATTAGTTTAGATCCCGTTGGTTCCTCATCCAGACATGGACACCATGTATCTTTAGATGCATCTTCAGGCTATAGATATGGGACTTATGCAGGATAATCATTTGCAAATCCAGAGCAGTACAGAGTTCAGATCACGCTGGTTCCTCATCTGAACATGGACACCATGTATCTTCAAGTGCTTCTTCAGGCTATGGATATGGGACTTATGCAGGACCAACATTAGCCACTCCTGAGTAGTACAGAAGATTCTACAATGAATGGGATACCCACTACCATAAATATTTCGACTGGGGTCAATATTGTGCTTATATTCGACCAGTGTAGAACATCATCTTAGTTGCTCCTATTGAAGAAGGTCCTAGCCAAGGATTCGAACCACCACGACACTCTTCATGGCACTTATCACAGTGGCAATGGCAATGAGAAAAGAAAAAACTGTAAGAAACCTCATCATTTTGAACATTTTCAACTCAATGTACTTGTCTATCAATACGATACCTTCTACTTTAGTATTTATGCATTTTATATGTTATATATAGCTTTTTTTAACTGTTTTTATGCAAAAGTGTATAAAATGTGTTCTCTATCCATTTATGTGCATATCTTAGCGTATCTCCGAAACGATACGATATCCTCCGATACATATCTTAATTTTGATCAACCGATACGGTGATCGATAACGATACTTTAATCCTTGGCGTGAGTAAGGCAGGTACTGCACACGGGCTAAGGCTTTCCCTAATGAATCCCTTCCGTAACAATTCATCCACTTGCCACTTGAGTTCGGCGTGCTCTTTGGGATTCATTCGGTAATGGGGTAAGTTCAGGAGAGAGGATCCTAGAACTAAGTCAATAGCGTGCTGGATGTCACGCATAGATGGAAACTCATCAGGTAGTTCCTCAGGGAATAACCTCTCAAATTTCCTCAACAAGGGTTGCACTTCTCTAGGAGCCTCAGTGAATAAGCGTGACCTATAGGTATTACTCTGTATGGCAACTAGAGCATAAATCACCCCTGACTCTTGACACTCATTCAAATTGTTGTTGATTTAAAATGTTGAGTGTTTTGGTGGGGATGCGTTTGGATGTACTTCCCTTGTGTTCTGGAACCCGTACTTCCTTAGGGGCACTGGGGGTCTGCCTAATTTTCTTCCCTTTGAACTCAAAGACATAGGTGTTAGACTTCCCATAATTGGTGACATCCCGGTCATATAACCAGGGTCTACCTAGGATGATGTGGGCAACATCCATCTCTAGGACATCACACCACACTCAATCTTCATATCCTGCAAAACGTAAGGGAACTAAACACCTTAGATTAACAGGAAGGGTGGACTGATCTACCCAGGCAACCTTGTAAGGCTTTGTGTGGGGCTCGGGTTTGAGGCCCATTCAAGTAACAGCGCTGTTGGCAACCACATTCATGTAACTCCCACTGTCTATGGCGACGTGGCAGTTCTTGCCTTGATAACATATGTAAGTGATGAAAATATTAGTTCACCGCTAATCATCGCTACTCCTAGGTTGTGAGACCATGCATCGTATAATACCGAGCTTGAGGTCACCGGCCTCCTCGCCGTCCCCATCAGTTATGGTCTCATCTGGTCTATAGTCCTCATACTCATGGTCTTGAAAGCCCTCTTAATCACCTTCTTCAGGAGTATGCTCCCCCATATAGAGGTTTCTGTTGGGGCACTCTCTAGAGAAGTGACCATACCCTCCACACTTGAAGCATTGTTGTTGCCCACTGCTCTTGGGTGCTTCTCCCAAGATTCCTTTACCCCTATTGTCAAATTGTCATTATGGTGCAGTAAGGGGTTTTGGGAATCCAGTGGAACCTTGGGGTGGTTTCCTAAAGTGAGATTCCCCAGCTTGAAAGCTCTTCCTCTGAGAATAAGTTCTCATGGAGGACTCCACCTCAAGGGCTACCTGGAAGACCTGTGGAACGTCTCGCACCAGGTGGGGTGCCATACGTGACTGTACTTCGGAGTTGAGCCCAGTAAGGAATCTAGAAAGTGTCTGCTCAACATCCTCCCAAATACGGCTTCTAATTTTCAACTCATTGAACTTGCTCATGTATTTGGTCACAGTCAATTTTCCTTGCCTCAGGGTATTCATATCATTCAACAACTGTAGCCTATAGGTGATAGGTAAGAATTCCCTCTTGAACCTCTCTTGCATTTCTACCCATGTTGTGATTGGCTCAAGTCCTAGGTTGGCCTCTTGGTACTCTAGGTCTGTCCAGAAGTCCTAGGCAGCTCCGGTAAGCTTGAACTTAGCAAATCTGAAGCGGACTTCCTCAGGCATATTATAAAACTCAAAGTACCTATCCATCTGCTTAATCCAATCTATAAGGATTGTAGCATCAATCTGACCATCATAGGTAAGGGCATCTACCTTAATCATCCACCCAACATCAAAGCCCCTATCATAATGCTCATAACCCTCATCATCTCCATATTGGGTATGGTGCCTTGGAGCAGGTTGTCCTCGACCCCTGGCCCGACTTCTACCACGCCCTGTGCCTAGAAAATTATCCCCTATCCAGTTATAACCATTAGTGTGGTTGTCGTTGTTCTCTATCTCAAGGCTAGGGGCTCTTGTTCTAGGTCCAGTGCCTAAAGTGTTGTGGCCCTACCGTCCGTCTGAGTTTAGGGCATTTGTCTCAAGGGCGGCAAGCCTAGTGGTGACGGTCTGGAGATGAGCAGCCTGTGCTTCCCTATCAGCCAACAATGTTTCCCATTCAGCCCTACTGGCAGTTAATTCGGCTTGGAGGTTACTCAGGAAATCTTCATTCCGTTGGAGGACTCTTGCCCATTGCTCTGACTGAATGGCGGTACTAGGGGGTCAGACATGTCCTGGTATGCTCTACCACTACGGGTGGACATAAAGAAAGTGGGCAACCAAGGTGTGGCTGCCAACATAGACTCAAGGCCTACTCAGAATCTCCAATTGAGATAGATAGTTGGCCCTCTCGATCCTAAGGTCAGAAATTTCCCTCTCAAGAATGTGTTTCTGGTGGGAATAAGGTCCAATGCTATTTGGTCCCGCCAAACTAATCAAGAATGTGTTTCTGGTGGGAATAGCGTCCAATACTATTTGGTCCTGCCAAACTAAGGAGAAAGAGGGTATCTTCTAACCTAAGGTAACACTCCTTTAGCTCATACTCAACTACGGACAGGTTGTGACGGAGATTAGACCTTAAAAGATAAGACATGTAAACAGTGACAGTGACACCCAATCATAACAAGACCAACCAAAACCATGCTCTGATACTAAAATGATGTAGGAGAAAACCTAGACAACAGGACTTCCTACAGGTGCTGTCCAAGTGGACAATATTGATTCACTAGGACCTAGGTTGGGTTTGGGATTGGTGGGGCAGCACAATACAATGACCATCATGCATATATATTTGAAATAGAAGCAATGCAACAACAGCCAATAATAATCTAGACGGAAAAGCAATTAAGCTACATAAATCTCAAGCGGGAAACATGGGGAAGGGAACATGGCAACATACTGTAGTTTAATCACAAATCAGTTCAAGGATCAAAGAGTAGGCATCATGCTTTTCCTCAAGTCATTCAACTATTAGAGAGATCAACAGAATTTTTAATCACAGAAAGCTAACTAGGTGAACAGCAGCAACAGAATACAAACTCAGCAGGACAGAGATATGTGAACAGCAGTAGCAGAATGTAAACTCAGCAGGGTATTTTTTTTAAAGGATAACAGAAAAATATATGGGCTTGAAACAGAGAACAATTTCAGATTTCAGTGGTGGGGGAATGGGAAGATGACAAGGGGTCCATGGAGGTAGAATGGGGGGGGGGGGTTTACTTACCTTATTGCTGCTCAGATCTGAGGAGAAAAGAAGAAGCCAAAGTCTTCCAAAACAGAGGTGCAGTCCACCTTAGTTGGTGAAGAAAAAAATCCAGCTTGTGATGAAGTATTCAGCAGCAGTCCAGATGGAGCTTTCGATTGAGATGGTCTTCAACTATTTTGTTCAATAGCTGCAGCAGACATATCAGCAACCGAGAGGGACAGAGACAGTGAAAGAGAGAGACGGGGTGAGAAAGAATATCGAGAAAGAGAGGGGCGAGAGTGAGAGACGAGAAGAGGGAGAGGGCAATGAGAGAGAAATTGTGGGTGGGGGGGTTTGGGGGTTGTTTCTGCTTTCAATAATCTTCATTCATTAGGTTAAAATTGTGGCCAATGGCCTTACATAAATAAGGGGAAAATTACTAAAAGATAAAAAGATTATCCTAGGAACAAATATCTCAGAAATAAAGAAACTTTCTAAAAAAAAAAATAGGATAAGTATCTAGTTTCCTAATTATTCAAAACAACTACATAAGAAGATAAAATAAAGTAAACTACTAAAATAAAAAGAGATCTAGTGGGGGCCACAAAGATTGGCCGATTGGGAGGAGAGAGGGTCGAACCCAGCGTTGGTTCGATTCTCTCTCCTTCCTTCTTCTTTCTTCCTTCTTCCTTCTTCCTTCTTCCTTCTTCTTACTTCTAGTTTTCCTCTGTGAGACTTTCCTCCAGCCAAATAGAATGCACATGAGGCTAGGTCTTGCGCCTACGCCGCTGGTACACGTGGATGTCCCCATCACCCCTCCTCCGCTCCATCCCCTTGAACGATGAAATCATCACCGCTGTCCTCTCTCATAACGCCAACAAAGCTCCTGATCCTGATGGTTTTAGCATTGGATTTTTCTCTTCTTGTTGGGACATCATTAGAGATGACCTCATCAAAGCCATTAGGAGCTTTTTCTTTGACCCTAATCAAATCAAGGGTATCAATCACACATTCCTTTGTCTTATCCCCAGATCTGATGAGGCCTCCTCCATACCCATTTCCATGTGCAATCTTATTTATAAGTTTATTGCCAAAATCCTTACCAATTACTCAGAAGGTCATTGATTTCTTGGTTAGCCCTAACCAATCTACCTTCATTGTTGGGCGAAGTATTGCAGATAACATTATTCTATGTCATGAGATTGTTCGCGGCTTGGACCGCAAATCTCATTTCTCGGCTGCTCTTCTCAAAATTGACATTCACAAATCGCTTGATTCTCTCAAATGGGATTTTCTCTCTTCTTTCCTTCTCTAGATGTCCTTCCCCCCCTCCCTTGTTCGATGGATCCATACTTGTCTCTCCTTCCCCTCCTTCTCGGTTCTTGTCAATGGTAGCCCTGCCGGCTATTTTTCCTCCTCTGTGAGCATTCGCCAAAGCTGCCCCGCTCTCCCTTCCTTTTTTTCCCTGGGTCTTGAAGTGCTCTCCAAATCCACTCAATCCTCCACCGACCTCCACCTAATCTCCCCTATCCCCAAATGCCAAGCCCTCTCTCTTACCCACCTGGCTTTTGCTAACGACCTCATGATCTTCTCCAAAGCTAACCCCTCTCCATCTCTTTAATCATATCCTCTCTCCATCTCTTTCAAGCCCCCCTCAGGTCTTAAAATCAACCTTAGCAAATCCAGCCTCTTCACTGTGGGTATCTAGAATGCCTGTAAATCCCATCTGTTGACCCTTACGGGCTTCTCCCTCAGCTCTCTCCCCGTTAAATACCTCGGGCTTCCTCTCATACTTTCTAGGTTCTTGGCACAGCATTGCACCCTTATACTTGACCTCATGAGGAAAAGGCTCCAACTTTGGAAAAGTAAGTTCCTTTACTATGCTGGGCACCTTGAGCTCGCTAGATCTGTCCTCCAATCTATGTACCTCTACTAGTCGGGTGTATTTTCTCTTCCTTGCTCAACCACCAAAGCCATTGAATCCCTCATCTGATCCTTCCTCTGGAAAGGAAATGATTCCTCCAAATTTCTCCACCATATTAGTTGGGCTTTCATTTTCTGTCCTAAATCTGAAGGAAGCTTAGGTTTAAGATGCATCAAGGAAGTCAACTTTGTGGGCATCCTCAAACTCATCTGGAAGATTGCTTCCAAGAAAAATTCCATTTGGGTCTTTAAGGTCTATTCCTATCTCCTCAAGGAAGATTCCCTCTGGTATGTTACTCCAGGACAAGATGCCTCTTGGGTCTGGCGTAACATTCTTAACATGAGACCGTCTGCTCTTAAAGCTATCTCCACGACCATTGGCAATGGCTCCTCTACCTCCCTCTAGATCAATCCCTAGCATCCGTCAGGTATTCTCTCCTCTACCATCACCCCTCGAGTCATTTACTCTTCCGGCTTGGGCAGAAATACTCAGGTCTCTACCATTATCTCTTTCGTTGGGCTGGTCCCCTCCCTCCGCCCCCCCCCCTTTGCAGACATTTGGTCCTCCATTCCCCCATCCTCCAGACCATAGGGGAATAGAAGATAAAATCATCTAGTCCCCCTCTCCCTCGGTATCCTTCTCCTCTTCCTCGATTTGGGATTTTGTCCGTTCCAAAGGCCCTTGTCCTTTGGCGCAAAACCATCTAATTCAAAGGTCATATCCCTCATCACAGCTTCACGGCCTGGCATGCCAGCCATCCTAAACTGCCTCCCGACGCAGTCCTTCCTCATCCACCGCAACATCCATGTTTCCCCACTCGCTGCCTTCGTTGGAACAGCTCTGAGGATGTCGACCACCTATTCTTCTCTTCCCCTTCTCCTCCGTCATTTAGAGGAGAGTTCTCAAGCACTGCTAGCCTTCTAATAGATGAATCCTTCCTCTCAGTCAAGAATGGATCTGGGTCAATATGAGGTTTGGCGGATCCTCCATTTGTGACACTGCTAGAAAGCTTGCATTCTATGCCACCATTTCTCACCTCTGGACGAACCGTAATCACCCTAGATGGATGTCAAAATCTCAGTCCTTTGATATGATTTGGAAGGCCATCTACTTTGATGTTACCAAACTTGTCTTCCTCCGTCACCGCACTATTAGAGATTCCCCACGAAACAGGCTCATTGTTGTCTCTTGGGGCTTCCCCTCCTCTATTATCTCCTCTGATCCCATGGATTGAGTTTTGTAGCTCCTCCCCCCCTCTTGTAGGGTTTGTTTCCCCCTCCTAGTTGGCTTTTGTCTCCCCCCTCTCTCCCCACTTCTATATTCTTCCTCTCGTAATTTAATATTTTATCCATCCAAAAACAAAAAAAAAAAAAAAAAAAAAAAATGTAGCTATGGCGCAACATTAGGGCCTGTTTGATAATGCTTGGTTCTGGGCTTTTGTTTTAATTTTTATCCCTTATAGGTTCAATTATAAGGCTTAAACTTTATGTCCATAGGGGGTAAATGAGATTAGTGTCTTAAATAAAGTGTTTTGAGTTAATTTAGGAAACCTAATTGCTAAACAGAGTTACGTTTTTAGTCTACTTAATTAAATTAGTATAAGAGAATGATTAGGAATCCTTTTATGAATCGGTGTTAATGTTTAAGTCCATTAGGTTAGTTGTTATTAAATTCTATCAGAATTTCTTTACAAACTGTTCATAGTTTACTCAAACTATACTTTTTGATTACACAGCTGAATAGAATTTATTTGAAGTGTGTGAACTGTGAGCTCCTCTACCCTACCCCTCCCTTCTCTTTTGCTCACATAATGTTCACGGGTACTACTATTCACAGCCCCATAAGAGCCATTTTCTCTTCTCTTTATTCTTTCCTTCATTCTCTTCCTTTCCCTATTGCAGACTGATGAAATCAACAAACCAGAAAGCCTTTTAAACCCTTTTTTATTGGAAAATAATTCATATATAGGCATGTGGATCAGCCGATCTTATCTTAGATTCCTAATCTGGAATCGGGGCTTGCTGGCTGCATCAGTATAAGACCTAAAGCAGTAAACAAAGGCCAAGGATGTCAAGATCCACAGATTCCACACTGAGAATAAATTTTCAAAAAACTTACCAGTTCCAAGGCAGTATTTGCATCGTTTATGCTCCTGTTGTTTGACATTGTTTACTTCAACCACCATCAAGGCTGAGATCACCCCAACTGCACCCCCTGAGAATGATGCTACTATAGGATCAACCTGACTGCACAAATGCAGAATTTAAAATGCGGTAATCAACCTCGTTTAAACAGTTAAATGCCAAAAATTATTACTCTCCATATGGCTAAAAGAGAAGTAAAATGCTGCATCTAATGCATGGACTAGGTAGGAACCAAAGCATTGATATGAACTTCTAAGTTCAAAGTATCGCCTTTTTATTAAAAAATGGTTCTTCATATCATATGGTTCTCTCAAGGAAATAATAGGCCAGGAAACTATTTCTTTTGCAACATGAGGATAGATAAGGGTACAAATACAAGAACGAGAAAGTGATGATGATATAGAGAAATTATGGATCGAAATAAGGAATCTACCTTAGTTGCATGGGCAGATGCACACTACGAATAAAATCTGCATAAGATGTGCCCCCAACCCCCAACTTAAGCTCCAGCTGACACAAAAGTAACACCAGATATATTAAATCATATGGGATTCACGTTCCAACAAATTTTGAAAAGATCACATCGCTTGATGGAAGAGCAAATTGAGGGACTTCCATTGTTAGTTACTGTATGCAATGAAGCTTTTCCAGTATAAATTTTAGTCATAAATCATCACTACTTTGAGTACTTTCCCAGGCTGAGACACATAACAATAGGAAGCATTTAATTCTGTTCCTTCTATAATCTCTCAATATTTAGTACTGTTTCCATGATCGTGATCAGAATTCTAGTCCAAAGCTATTCTGAAACCTTAAGCCATCAAATTCCCACCCCATCATTAATTCCACCTAGCAATACAGCATACTCATTCACCAATGCCAACCAGTCACCTCATTAACTGCCCCAACAGCCAGTTCCTGATTTCCAACTGAAACTCTAAACTTCCAGTCCCATTTCATCCCAATGAACGAAACTAATTTCCTTGTTTACTTTACCCTTGAACACCAACCAAGCAGTTTAGAATGCCTCTTTTAAGGGTCCATACCTTCTATGGTCATCATCGAGACAGATTGCTTATAATTTAAAGGAATACAAGGGCCCAAAGGAATAATGAAGTAGGATTCATGTAACAGACCCAAGTAGTTAGGATAAGGTCTAGTTGAGTTTAGCTGAGTTGGTGTCCCTATCTGCTCCTATACCACACCTACAGTTTGACAAAACATAGTTGATAATGGATTACTACAAAATATTTATCTAGTTATGACAGCCGAAGTTTTAACATCAAGGATTCCATATTCATGCAGATAAATTTGTATAATTTCTTTTTTTATTAAGCCATATGTAATTTACAAGTAATGACAGCTATAGAAGGAGGATGTTTAAACTCCCTTTCACAGGAAAGTAACATAATTGTAGTTCATAAAGTTACAATGGAAGAAAACGACTCTTTGGCATGAAACAAGAAATCCAGAAAAGAATAAAATTAATATATGGAGGAAGCTACAGAAGTCAATTTATCCGGCAGCAAGTGAATTATGAACTTGACAGTCACAAACAAGAAAACTTACAGTAGGTGCAAGAAGGCCACCAAAGATGATAATCGAAGCAATTAGAATGACACAACTAGCATAGTACACCTTGAGATTGGCAGAGCTCTGTGTATAACAGCCTGATTTAGTAACTTCACTGAAAATTAACTGAAGGACTAACACAAGCATGGATTTCCTGCTAGATAACTCAGCAATGGGTTAGAAAGATGCGGCATCTGAAGGAAACGAGGATTGCTGTGTGATGCACACCTACAAAAACATGAGATGTAGAAAGGCTCACCAAGGGAGGCAAAAATGGAATGAATGATGGGAAATTAGGAAGTTCATTTTCTTGCTCTTCATTTAGGATTCCAAGTTCCGCATTTTTAATTCTCTGCTGAATCCGTAGCCGACGAACCTGAAACATTTATTGAATAATAGAATATTAAAAAAAAAAAGACACAAATAGGAACCAACCATGCATTCTCATTTATAATAGGTCATTTTGACATACAAACATAGATCTTAATCAACCATTAATTCCATAATGGAGCAATGTCTCTATCACAAGCCTTAGGTTTCCAATGGATAAGAAATTCTCCAATGCATATTGTTACAGAGCAAAATAAAGAAAACCGGCCAAGGAATAGAAGAAGAAGAAAAGAGAGAAGAGAATAGGAGAAAGAACTACCGATTGGAAGAAAATAGAGAGTAGTCCAATCAGTGGGTATATCTTGTATATATATAAACACTAAAATAAATTTAATTACAATAAAATTACTGGCTTACGTAGATTTACACACAAGACCAAAATAATAAGAAACAATTGCAAAAATACCCCTATGGGATAACATAAAACTTTATTTCTTAACACTCCCCCTCAAGTTGGAGCATATATATCTTCTACGCTTCAAGCTTGAAACTACCACATCATAAATAACCTGCAGAACCAGACTGAATAGATATAAGTAGAGGCCAGTGGCCAGCAACCACACCCAGAGATGTAACAACCAAAAGAACAGGAGGAAGAAGATATTCCATTCTCAGCCCCAGATTAAACATAAACAGAATAGACCAGCTTCGATCTGATCAGCGATACCAACTGCCATCAGCAGCAACAGAGAGAAATCTTCATTAAGAAGAAATCTAGATAGCAATGAACAATATAAGTGGCAGAACATACCAGCCGCTGGCCAGAAAATAACAACAATAGAAAACGAAGAACTCATCGTTGCAAGCCAGAAAACATCAACATCAACAGGCCAGAATATAGCAGCAATAAAAGATGAAAAACTCATCACCACAGGCCAGAAAATCCAGAAAATCTTCAATAAGAAGAACTCTAAACAGATAGAAATGTTCAATAAGAAGAAAACCAGTTGGGGAGAAATATTCAATAAGAAGAAATCCAATTAGAGAGAAATCTTCATTACCCTCAACAAGCGGGACCAACCTAAATAATCTATATCATTCCGAAGGAGCGGAAGCAGCAATTAAGATCCCCGATAGGCCATATTGAAATAAATTTTGAGCAAAGAAAATGAACACCAATACCATCAACAGCACTGAAGTCAACAGGGACCATTAATAAAGGGTATTCAACCTCAGACTTAGATCTGATATCAGTAGCAATTGCAGGACAACAGACTATCAAACACTTCATGGCATCAATCAGACCATCACATGGAGATAATAATCTCAGATCTGAACACAGACATCCTTCTGACAGAAAAAAAATCGCAGACAACAAACTGCACATGTCGCAACAGTGTAGAATTAATAACTTCTGAATCAGCAATCTCAATCAATCAAGAGCCAATAACTTCTGTGATCTTCAAGAGACAACAGAATTGCAGAAATCCAGAAAACCAGAACTGCAGTGACATGTTAAGAAACCCAAAATTTCATATCAACCAGTAAACAGAGATCAGTAACTCAGATGTGAATAAGAATCTGATCAAAGGTCGGATGTATAAGGGTTTAATCTGATAACATGTGGTTCTATCCTACTAGAGGCAGTGCTAGCGTGTCTAGTCGACGCGTTGGGAGTACCTATTGATGGAAGAGGGGCTCTAAGTGATCACGAACGAAGGTGTGCTGAAGTGAAAGCCCCTGGGGTTGTTGAACATAAATCTGTGCATCAGCCTATGCAAACAGGGTTAAAAGCGGAGATAGCCCAGTTCCTATAGGCCGTGGTAAATGAGACCTTATAATCAGGAACCAACAAACTGGAAAAACAGCTACTGATATCGATACCATATCACCGAACGACAAACTCCATAACAGCAACCGCAACTGATTTGTCAGACCCAAATTGGTATACAGAATATATCCAAAACGATAATCACATTAAGCACAACAGTAGCAAAATTCAAACTGAAGTAACAGAGCAGTTTTCTGATTTCCAGAATTGGAAATAGAAACCAAAACAGCAGCAGATATCTCAGAACAATGCAATAACCATCAGCAACATACTGATCAGAACAACAAGCCAAGAAAGTTATATCGTTGGACAGGAAATTCAGAATAGAGAAATTCAACACCAGCAAATTAAGAGCCCAGACCTGCTCAAAACTTGGATCAAATATAAACCTTGAATGAGAGAAGACATCCCCAAAATATGGAATAAATCCAACGAACAGATGGGGCTCAGCATATACAAACCAGAAATAGAAACCTTAGGTCCTTAAAAATAGGAACCAAAATAACAGCAAATCAGTAGACCATGAAAGCCAAACTCTGTTTGATAACATAACCCAAAATATCATTATGATCCAATGACGGATCATTGGATCTTGTAAAACATTTTTCAGATCAAGAAACTTGAAAAACAGAGTAACCGCAGTTCATTATCTGATCTTATTTCTGACCTGATTGCAGGATTAATCAACTACAAGCAAATCAGTAGACCATGAAAGCCAAACTCTATTTGATCTTCTCTCCTAGGGCAGAGAACATAACCCAAAATATCATTAAGATCCAATGACGGATCATTGGATCTTGTAAAACATTTTTCAGATCAAAAAACTGGAAAAACAGAGTAACCGCAGTTCATTATCTGATCTTATTTCTGACCTGATTGCAGGATTAATCAACTACATCATATAGAAATTAACCACAACAGAACATCCTTCATCAGCATATAGAAATCCCTTGAAGTATATGTGATTAAACAAGGGAATTCAACAGAGATAAAAGCAGCAGCTGCTTCTGTACACAAGCATGGAAATCTTTAGAGACTCTCAAAACAGAAATAATGGGTACCACTGTGATGGGGACATCAAGACGTATAGCCGAAGAAAGAAGAAGACCCAACCTTCTTTGTGGTTGGAGGATTAGAAAGAGGAAGAAAAAAAGAAAGAAGAGGAAGGCTCGGTCCAGCCTTCCCAGCGCTGGATCGAGTCCTCTCCTTCCTTTCTTTGTCAAGATTGTGTGGCCCCCACCAAATCTGATATGTAATTTTAATTCCTAGGATTTTGCCAAGATTGTGTGGCCCCCACCAAATCTGATATGTAATTTTAATTCCTAGGATTTTTCCAAGATTGTGTGGCCCCCACCAAATCTGATTTGTTAGTAGTTTTATTTCCTAGGATTTTGTTTATTTAGGTCATTGAGTTAAGTAGGAAACTAAATAACATTCCTATTTGTTTTTTTTAGGAAGCTTCTTTATTTCTAAGATTATGTTCCTAGATTAGCCTTTTTCTTTTTAGTAACTATCCTATTATTTATGTAAAGCCATTGGCCACAATGAGAATTAATGAATGAAGAATATTAAAGGCAAAACAGCCCCCAACCCCCCCCCCCACGATTTCTCTTTCTCTCCCCTCTCCCTCTTCTCATCTCTCACTCTCGGCCTCCCTCTGTTTCACGCCTTCTCTCTCTCTCACGGCTCTCTCTCTCTCATCCTGTCTCTCGGTTACTGCTTCTGCTGTATCCACTATTGTGAGCTGTTGAAAGCTCCATCACTCACGCATGCTCCATCTGCAACAACAAGGATCACTACACAGCAAGTTGGATTTTCTTCATCAACCAAGGTTGGACTGCAACTCTTTATTTTGGGAGGACTTCGACTTCTTCTTTACTCCTCACACCAGGACAGCAACAAGGTAACTAATTAAACTAAACCCCTCCCACCTCCATAAATCCCTGTTACATGTTGCAGCCCATTAATATTGAAACCAACCTATGCCCTTTTCCTTATGTCTATTTTTACCCATTGTTTTAAGATATTTCGTCACTGTTATGTTTCCAAAACCTTTGCTGACTTTTCTATTTTAGTTGGCTGCTAGAGGACATTTATTGTTTGCATATCCTATTTGGTGTTTGGATTGATTTGTGCTGAACCTAACATTCGTATGACGTTTGTTCCCTTCCCCATGTCCCCACTTAAAGCTTAAGTAAGAGTTTATGTGTTTTTCCGCCTAGATTATTATTGCTTTTTGCTACTTTGTTTATTAGTCTCATTCTATTTTGCATGCTTAATCTTGTTTGCTGAGTTTCTTTTGTCCTATCTACCCAAGTCCCTTGAGTTGACCCTACCTAGTTAGTTAATCTTGTATGAGACCTAGTCACCTAGGAACCCCCTACATCATCTTGGTATCAGAGCATGGTTTTGTCTAGGTTTAGGGTAATTAGGTACTGCCGTCCCTTGTTTACATGTCTTACCTTTTGAGGTCTAGTCTCCGTCACCATCTGTCCATGGTCGAATCTGAGCTAAGAGAGCGATACCATAGATTAGAGGACACCCTTTTCTTTCTTAAGTTAGCGGGACCGAATAGCATTGGACGTTATTCCCTCCAAAAGCATATACTTGAGAGGGAGATTTCTGACCTCAAGATTGAGAGGGCTAACTACCTATCTCAATTGGAGACTCTGAGTAGACCTTGAGTCTTTGGTGGCAACCGTACCTTTGGCTGCCCATCTCCTTATGTCCATTCGTAGTGGTAGAGCATACCAGGATATGTCTGACCCCCTTAGTACCTCCACCCAGTCTGAGCAACTAGCTGAATTCATGAAAGCCGTTCAAGCCATACAAGAGACACAAGCTGCCCATCTTCAAGCCCTTACCGATAAATTGGCTGCCCTCAAGACAAGTGCCCAAAATCCTGATGGACGGCAAGGCCGTAACACAACTGGCACTGAACCTAGGGGCAGAGGCCCTAACCCTGAGGAAGTAAACGAAAATAACCAGACTGATGGTTATGACCAGATAGGAGATAACTTCCAAGGCCTAAGGCGTGGGGGGGATCAAGGTAGGGGTCGAGGCCCACCGCCAAGACGCCAAACCCAATATGGAGATGATGAGGGCTATGAGCACCATGATAGGGGCTTTGATGTCAAACGGATGATTAAGGTAGATGCCCCTACCTACGATGGTCAGATTGATGCTAGAATCCTTCTATTGGATCAAGCAGATGGATAGGTACTTCGATTTCTATGATATGCCAGAGGAAGTCCGCTACCGATTTGCTAAGTTTAAGCTTATTGGAGCTGCCCAGGACTTCTGGACAGACCTAGAGTACCAGAAGGACCACCTAGGACTTGAGCCAATCACCACCTGGGTAGAGATGCAAGAGCGGCTCAAGAGGGAATTTTTACCTATCACTTATAGGCTCCAGTTGTTGAATGAGATGAATACCCTGAAGCAAGGGAAGTTGACTGTGACCGAATACATGAGCAAGTTCAATGAATTGAAAATTAGAAGCCGTATTCGGGAGGATGTCGAGCAGACACTATCCAGATTCCTTACCGGGCTCAACTCCGAAATTCAGTCTCGTATGGCACCCCACCTGGTGCGAAACGTTCCACAGGCCTTCAGGATAGCCCTTGAGGTGGAATCCTCCATGAGAACTTATTCTCAGAGGAAGAACTTCCAAGCTGGGGAGTCCCAATTTAGAAAACCACCCCAAGGCTCAACTGGATTCCCAAAACCCCCTGCTGCACCACAGCGTCAATTTGACAACAAGAGTAAAGGAATTTTAGGAGAAGCACCCAAAAGTAGTGGGCAACAACAGTGCTTCAAGTGTCGTGGGTTTGGTCACTTCTCCAGAGAGTGTCCCAATAGGAATATTTATGTAGGAGAACAGACCCCTGAAGAAGGTGACCAAGAGGGTTTTCAGGACTATGAGTATGAGGACCATAGACCAGATGAGACCATATCTGATGAGGACACCGAGGAGGCCGGTGACCTTAAACTCGGCATTGTGCATTGCATGGTCTCACAACCTAAAGGTAGCGATGATTGGCGACGAACTAATATTTTCATCACTTACACATGTCATCAGGGCAAGAACTGCCGCGTCGCCATAGACAGCGGGAGTCGCATGAATGTGGTTGCCAAGAGCGCTATTGCTCGAATGGGCCTCAAACCTGAACCCCACCCCAAGCCTTACAGGGTTGCATGGGTTGATCAGTCCACCATTCCTGTTAATCTGAGGTGTTTAATTCCCCTACACTTTGCAGGATATAAGGATCGAGTGTGGTGTGATGTCCTAGAGATGGATGTTGCCCACATCATTCTAGGTAGACCCTGGTTATATGATCGGGATGTCACCAATTACGGGAAGTCTAACACCTATGTCTTTGAGTTCAAAGGGAAGAAGATCAGACTGACCCCCAGTGCTCTTAGGGAAGCTAGGGTTCCAAAACACAAGGGAAGTACATCCAAACACACCCCCACCAAAACACTCAACATTTTAAATCAACAACAATTTGAAGGAGAGTGTCACGAGTCAGGGGTGATTTATGCTCTAGTTGCCATACAGAGTAATACCGATAGGTCACGCTTATTCACTGAGGCTCCTAGAGAAGTGCAACCCTTGTTGAGGAAATTCGAGAGGTTATTCCCTGAGGAACTACCTGATGAGTTACCGCCTATGCGTGACATCCAGCACACTATTGACTTAACTCCAGGATCCTCTCTCCCGAACTTACCCCATTACCGAATGAATCCCAAAGAACACGCTGAACTCAAACGGCAAGTGGATGACCTGTTGTAGAAGGGATTCATTAGGGAAAGCCTTAGCCTGTGTGCTGTACCTGCCTTGCTCACGCCAAAGAAAGATGGCACCTGGCGTATTTGTGTTGATAGTAGGGCCATCAATAAGATCACCATCAAGTATAGGTTCCCTATCCCTAGGCTTGATGATATGTTGGATATGATGGCCAACTCTTCGATCTTTTCGAAGATTGATCTCAAGAGCGGGTACCACCAGATTAGGGTTAGGCCTGGAGATGAGTGGAAGACAGCCTTCAAGACGAAGGATGGCCTCTTTGAGTGGTTAGTCATGCCTTTTGGCTTGTCAAATGCACCTAGCACCTTCATGAGGATAATGAATCAAGTGCTTCAAGCATTCATTGGCAAGTTCCTTGTGGTTTACTTTGATGACATCCTCATCTATAGTAAGACCCCGTCTTCCCACTTGGATCACTTACAGAAGGTTTTTCATGCGCTCTTACAAAAGAAACTCCATATCAACCTCAAGAAGTACACCTTCATGAGTGATCAAGTCATCTTCTTGGGATTTGTTGTGTTAGCTCACGGAGTATCTGCTGACCCTGAGAAAGTGAAGGCGATTGTAGAGTGGCCTGAGCCAACTAACATTCATGAGGTACGAAGCTTTTATGGCTTAGCCACTTTCTACAGAAGATTCATCTACCGGTTTAGTTCCATTATGTCTCCTATAACCGATTGCATAAAAAAGGAGTTTCAATGGACTAAGAGTGCTACGAAGGCCTTTAATGAGATTAAAAAGCTTATGACTGAAGCTCCAGTCCTGCGCCTCCCAGATTGCTCTAAGGTCTTCGAAGTGAACTGTGATGCATCTGGTATTGGGATAGGTGGTGTCCTAGGACAAGAGGGCCACCCTATTGCCTATTTTAGTGAAAAGCTTAATGAAGCTAGGCAACGATATTCCACATACGACAAGGAATTCTATGCGGTTGTCCAATCATTGCGCTATTGGTGACATTACCTTTTACCGCAAGAATTCGTGCTATTCTCTGACCACCAAGCTCTGAGATACCTGAATGCCCAAAAGAAACTTAACCAGAGGCATACCAAGTGGGTTGAGTTTCTCCAAGAGTACACTTTTGTACTCAAGCACAGACCTGGTGTCGAGAATACTGCTGCAGATGCACTAAGCCGGGTGAACATATTCCTCATTCCCACCAATGCTAGGAGTCGGGCTAGTGTGCTACTCCAGGCAATGAGTGTAGAGGTTGTAGGGTTCGAGCGAGTCAAGGACCAATACCCCACCTGTCCTGATTTTAGTGAGCTGTTCAATTCCTTGAGTGAAGGCAACCCAGTCAACCGCTCGGACTACCTACTTAGGGAGGGATTTCTTTTTAAAGGAAGCAAGTTGTGCATTCCCAGGACTTCACTCCGAGATTTCCTGATCTGGGAATTGCATGCTGGGGGAGTCGCTGGCCACTTCGGTTAAGATAAGACCATCACCCTCGTTGAGGACCGATTCTTTTGGCCAGGACTGAAGAGGGATGTTGCTAGAGTTGTGAGTCAGTGCAGGACATGCCAGACAGCCAAACAACAAAAGCAAAACACGAGTTTGTACACTCCCCTACCTGTTCCCCACTCCCCTTGGCAGGACCTTAGCATGGACTTCGTGCTTGGTCTACTAAGAACTTCGAGAGGCCATGATTCTGTTTATGTGGTTGTTGACCGCTTCTCGAAGATGGCCCATTTCATCCCATGCTTTAAGACCTCCAATGCATCCATAGTAGCCAAACTTTTTTTAATGAAGTTGTCAAGTACCATGGGTTACCCCTCACCATAGTGTCCGATAGGGATGTTAAGTTCACTAGTCATTTTTGGAGGACCTTATAGCAGATGATGGGCACGAAGCTCCGTTTCTCCTCCGCTTTCCACCCACAGACCGATGGCCAGACCGAGGTTGTCAATAGGAGCTTAGGGAATTTATTGTGTTGCCTCATAGGAGAACACCTTACCAGTTGAGATCGAGTCCTTAATCAGGCTGAGTTTGCATATAATAGTTCTAAGAACCGTACCACTGGTCTGTCCCCCTTTAAGATCTGTTCAGGATACCAGCCTCGGGCACCCATAGACCTTATCCCAGTCGTGTCTAGTTCTAGGACCTCCCAGTCAGCCGAATCTTTTACTCAGCATATACATGATTTGCATGAAAGTATAAGGAGACAGATAGCACTGAGGAATAAGCAATACAAATCGAAGGCAGATGTGCACAGAAGGCTATAAGAGTTTCAAGAGGGCGATATGGTGATGGTAAGAATCAAGCCGCAACGTTTTGTTAGGGGAAAAGCGAGCAAGCTACATGCTCGTAGCACATGTCCGTTCAAGGTACTCAAGAGGATAGGTGCCAATGCGTATGTTCTTGATCTGCCAGCTAGCATGGAGATCAACAAAATTTTCAATGTTGAAGACCTAGTCCCATACCATGGTACCTCTACCTTTACCCCTTTCTATTCTGATGACCTTGAAGACTTCCCTTTCAACATTGATGAAACTTCTGAGCCAAGCCAACCACTTCCCCCCACCTCATTACCACTTGTGCCTAAGGTCACTAGAAGAACTGAAGAAGTTGAGGAAATCTTTGATGAGAGGATTGTGTCCACAAACACTGGAGGTTCTAGAGAGTTCTTGGTCAAGTGGCATGGACGTCCGGAAATTGACAACACCTGGATCACAATGCAAGAAGTCCAGCAACTCAACCCAGACCTACTTGAGTATTACATGAGCTTTAATTCACCGGAGGTGAATTCTTCCAAGCCGGGGAGAGTTGATGGGGACATCAAGACGTACAGCCAAAGGAAGAAGAAGACCCAACCTTCTTTGTGGTTGGAGGATTAGAAAGAGGAAGAAAAAAGGAAAGAAGAGGAAGGCTCGGTCTAGCCTTCCCAGCACTGGATCGAGTCCTCTCCTTCCTTTCTCTGTCAAGATTGTGTGGCCCCCACCAAATCTGATATGTAATTTTAATTCCTAGGATTTTTCCAAGATTGTGTAGCCCCCACCAAATCTGATATGTTAGTAATTTTATTTCCTAGGATTTTGTTTATTTAGGTCATTGAGTTAAGTAGGAAACTAAATAACATTCCTATTTGTTTTTTTTTTAGGAAGCTTCTTTCTTTCTGAGATTATGTTCCTAGATTAGCCTTTTTCTTTTTTAGTAATTATCCTATTATTTATGTAAGGCCATTGGCCACAATGAGAATTAATGAATGAAGAATATT